>NC_086317.1:270629325-270929325 GCF_036172605.1 Pelobates fuscus | reverse complement strand
GGGTACCTGAAGTCTCTACCTCCGAGAGAGGTAGAGACTTAGACGTCCATCCGTCCGGACGGGCTGTTTCCTCTGTTCCTCGCGGTCCATCCGGTCACGTAAACGCCGGCCGCGAGGGACTCACTTCCTTTTCTAGCATGACGTCCGGAAACTGACGTCATGACGCCAACCCGGAACGACCTGTCACTCAATCCTTCAGAGACTAATCAGGACTCGTCGGAGGCGTGTCTACCCTTCTGAGCCAGGGTATTTAAACTTGCTTCTCCCATTTGCTCATTGCCCTGTCGTGGTTCTAGTCTGCCTAGTCACACAGTGCTCTTGTATTTCTGTTATCCCTTTGGTTCTGACCCGGCTTGTTTGACTTACTCTGTTTATCTCTGTTACCCTTGACCCGGCTTGTTCCTCGCTTACCTGTCTTCTCGTTCCCTCGACCTCGGCTTGTCTTTGACTATTCTCTATATTCTCCGTACGTTAGTCCGGCCATTCTAAGGTCCGGTATACGTATCCTGTACCTGTTTGTACTCTGCGTGTTGGATCCCTGTCCTGATCCTGACACACACAGACATACACAGACAAATGGGAGACGGATCTGGGGGAGACGTTAGAGGGGACAGATTGGCAAGATATCTGGGAGGCTAACGCAAAAGTTTCCATATGCACGGCCCTCCAGGAACAAGCATACAAAATACTACTACGGTGGTACACGACCCCTCTCAAACAGTGCCACATGCAACTAAGCCCCACAGACACCTGCTGGAGACTCTGTGGAGAAAAGGGCACATACATTCATATGTGGTGGCACTGTGCCAGGGTTAAAACGTATTGGGGGAAAATAGCAGACCTAACCTCAAATATTCTACAAACGAAGGATAACGCCAGACCCTTGGGCGTGCCTACTATCCTGGCCAACAGAGGGACTAAACAAACACGACCAAAAACTACTGAACATGCTTAACTTGGCAGCTCGCAGAGCACTAGCACAATATTGGATTAAACACGAAGTACCCCCGATCTCCCTAGTTATCTCCAAAATCAGGGATAATTACCTGATGGACAAGTTGACCGCACAGGTTCGCGACACTAGCGCCACCTTCCAAAAAACTTGGGCACTCTGGGAACAATACGACATATAACATGTTGAGTCATAGTCACAACTCCGCTTGTTCAAAAGTAGGAAACACAGCAGGACATACCCACAGTTACAGGATTTATGTTTTATGTTTTATAATTTATATATTATATCTTGTTTGTTACTTTTCCTTATCTATGTCTCGATGCTCAATTTTTTCCGATGTATGCATGGAACCAGCGTATTGAGACAATATCTAAATACACGTGGACTTGGCACAACACAATAATATGCTTAAAAGGCTTCTGCGCAAGCCTCATGAAAGGTATCATTATATGCACTAACATACCCTTCCTTTCTGTAATACACCTATTAAGATACTTCTGGTGATTAGGCCTCTGCGTAGGCCAAAAGTACTATTATGCAAGGTGCCGGTCGGCGTTTAAATAAAGAATTGAAAAAAAAAAAAAAGAAATGTAGATAAGCACATAAGAGCTAGCTTATATAATTTAATGACAAACTATAATTTCCATCAGAGTGGAATAAAGGGAATCACTGTATAATCCCTGTTTGAAACCGCAATAATGCGTAGCCACAATAGACAGCACAGAAACTATAAGAGTAGGTAGGAGATAAAACAAAGGTTGTGAATGTAGATTGTAAAGATCGGAATGAGCACTTCCAAACACTGTAACTAGATGGAAATTCGTAAAGTGACAGGGACAGACTGAGAAACAATAACCGCTGATACCATTAGCAGCTACAAGTCATTGATGGGATTACATCAATAACTCCAGGAAAGCTCGTAATTGGCTCACTTAAACACAAAATAAAACATGACAGAAAATGACAGTTGCGCTAAAAAAACATAACTTGACAGTCTTCAGTGCCTTAGGGTTAAACTGCATGTTCCAGATGACTTCTTTTATAAAAGTAAAAAAAAAAAACAAGACTGAAGAAAAAGGGAAAGTCTAAATCCACAGTCTTATGGGACAAAATGGGTAATATGGGCATAACCCAAAAAGAGCAAATGTTAGAAAAAGGAAAAAATACTATTATTTTGCAATATGGCAGGGTTAGTATATTTACTAACCTGCCAATGCAACCTAAAATATGTTGGTAAAAAGTTCCATCTCTTAAAACAATGAATTAAGGAACATATTAGATCTCCAAGAAATCGGATCGATACCCCCATTTCGAGACATCTGAGGGATTGCCATGCAAGTGACCCTAAGGGTCTACTTTTTTGTGGCCTCGAACTGGATAAGAGAACTCAAAGGCGTGGGGATAGATTTCTTAGGCAATGAGAATCCTATTGGATATATAGATTGGGAGAAGAATTCTCGTTCTCTCCTTTTATCTAAGCATCCACTCTTTTAATCTTTAATCAATTTTTTCTAACCACAAGTTTCTCTCAAATATATAATCCATTTGTCTGGTTAATACGTTGTCAAGTTCCTTGCCTTACGAACTGGCTTACCCCACTTCTCTGTGCAAACGCTACTCGTAAGAGATACTCTCATTTCGTCTAATATTTAAACATTTCCTTCATATCTCTGCTCAAGCTGCATTCTAAAAAAGTATTTGTATACGGTTACTTTGCAATACAATGAATACCTTCCAGATAACTTTGTTTGAAAACAATTGATACAAGTTAACTCCCATTTCTGTACTAGATTGGAACTACTGACTTGAATTTATAGGGGTTATACAAGTGGTATCAAACTTAGTTGTATTTATCCCTATGTACTGATGCTGGCAGGCAATTTAGGAGATTGTCCATTTTTATTCACTTCACATAGTCACTGAGTGTTTCACTTATTATTTGTTTTCTCTAATAACAATTTATTTTATTTTTTTATTTTTGATGTTTCATACCGTTTGTATGGATCCTAAATGTGGGTAATCTGTTTTGAGACTTGGTTCCAGGCTCTTTAACCTGGGATCTTCTCTCAAAATTAATATTTTTTCCTTTTTCTATTTTATAAAAGTGTAGATTTAAAGAAAAAAATGCCACTTCTATAAAGCATATTTGTCCCATCTTGCTGGCTGGGTTTCCTGCCTCACTTTCTTTGAACTATAGTTTTTGCGGAAGTGAATGGCTGTGCTGATCTCCAGTCATACATTTCTCAATGAGTAGATTGAGAAGTTTATGACTAGCAGTCGCACACATGCGCAATGAGAAGACTCTGACTGGACACTTTTACCAAAAATTGGAGGGTTTACAGTAGCTGCAGAAACTAGTTCTGCAGCTTTTTCATACCCTCCTCACCTCCATTATTACATCTACTAAAATGGTAGAATAGTTTTTTTTGTTTTTTTTATAGCTGGTGTGATTTGGTATGGTGTTAGGCAGAACTTGACTCCCCCTCAGCCATTCCATTAGAGGGGGTCAGGTTGTGGTCTCCAGGGAACTTTGTTTCTTTATTAAACTATTCAGAAATGGTTATGGTGCCCAGAGTGTCCCTTTAACATTCTCTTTACTATTTTGAATTCGTTTGGGGCAGGGAATAGTTAACTGGTGGGATAGGATGCATTTTCATAGCATATAGACCATTTATGTCTATTTTAGCAATGTAACTTTATCAAACTAATCTGTTAATCGGCCCCTTCATGTTAAGAAAAAAAAAAGGAAATCCTGTCATTCATTAATGTAGCAGACACTCAGAATAAATTGCGGAGACTCGCTGGTGGCTGCCAGTGGCAGCAGTGACTGTTATATCACTCCCTTTACTATGAATGCTAGATTTGTAAAACAGCCTTGTTCAGGGTGCCATATAATAAGTGTTAGATAAAATAAACCCCACTGTTGTGCCATTTGATCCCTGCGAGGCTTTGAGAGACAGTCCTGCATACAACAGTAAATAGAGTTTCTAAAAGAGCGGTCACATGGCCACAATAGGTGTCCACAGTGCTGCCAGCAAGGGGACTGCCTGAACTGATAGGCAGTCCCCCTGCTGGTGAAAAAGTAAAAAGAAAGTTAATTAAAGTAAAAAAACATTTTTTTTGTATTTAATAATTTTTTTATATATATGTAATTTTATTCTAACTGTATTTTGATATTAATATATATATATATATTATATCAAAATACACATATATATATAATCTGCTACCCCTTGGTCACTGCAGGAATCATGGTGATGGCATGATCTTGCTACCCCTAGGGTCACAGCAAGTTAGAACCCCAGGTCACTAAAGGGGTCTTTCCAGGGGGTCACCTTTGCACAGGGCCTGGTACTGAAGACTTCCCAAGGGAGAGAGGCTGAACTCCCTTGAGGCAGAAGGTAACAACCCTCAGGTAAGCCAAAAAGAAAAATTCTCTAGTCTTAAAATGAGGGATATGACAGGAACAAAAAGATTGAGGGTGAGAGGAGTTACTTAACTTCTGTTTTAATTAGGTTCCTGTCTGGTTAGGGATAGGGAGGAGCTACCCATTGTTGTGCTGCCATGGGTATGGCCAGGACATACATATATATATATATATATATATACACAATATATATAGAGAAAGGATGCACTCTCTGTCTTTCAAATAGTAGAAAAGTATTTAATCCATCAAAAGGTATACAATAAAATGACCGACGTTTCGACTCATTCGGGTCTTCCTCTTATAATAGTAAAAGAGGGCTTGCACTTACGGTATTTAGACGTAAAAAAGTTTTCTTTATTAAGAGTTATGGAATGAGTGCAAGCCCTCTTTACTATTCTATATTTTTTGGCTGTGGCTTAAAGTGCACTCATCATTTAATATTTGGGTTAGTCTGAGTGCAATGACCTTGGTGTCTTATATATATATATATATATAATTTCATTCTGTGTATATCTTCTTAACAACCGTCTGACAAAAATCGGTTAAGGACCGCAGACGTACCTAGTAAGTCCGCGGCAAATAGGAGCCCTGGACTTGCCTGGACTGGCTTCCCGCGGCGATCGTGGTCGGGGGGGGGGGGCTGCCGGAGACCCCTGCAGCAGCTCCGGCCACCCCGGCCCTCCAGGGCTATGTGATCACCATGATCACATCGCTGCAATAGCACTCTAGGAGCTATCAGCAGGGGTACTGTTTAAGCTCTCAGGCAGTCGCCCAGGCTGCTAATAAATAAATAAATATGTTTTATATATTTATATGTATAAATATATATATATATATATATATACACACACACACACACACACTTTTATTTCCTATATATGTATAATATAATATAATTAAAGCATTTTATAATATATTATACATATATAATGCATATTTATGATTTCATTATAAATGTACTTTGAGATATATGCACATATATCTCAAAATACACTTATAATGAAATCATATGTATGTAAACACAAACACCGCAGGAATGTAAAAACAGCCCTGGTCCCAAACGGTAAGAAAATTAAAAAGTAGTCTGGTCACTAACTGGTTAAAATCATGCAGGCTGGCAGGTAAATCCTTGCTACATACAGCTTCCCCTCGTTGAGCTTTCCCTTGGTACACATGTGTAATGCCAGCTTCTGAAAGACTCTGAGAACCGGGAGTATGCTTGTTCTGGGAGGCAGGGCTTCCCAGAACAAGGTGTGCGGACGTAATGACAAGATGACGCGTTTTGACGATTACTCGGCTTCCTTAAATCCGTTTTCCAACAGTTCACAGTCTCTTTTAAGATCCATTGGGTGGGCATGAGTGGTCCATAGAGATGAGATGAAAGCGAGACTGGCTTGCAGATGGCCTTTCTTTTGAGGCCTGCTTGTGGTATCTGATGAGCCCCTTAAGGCCGTATACTCTGCTTTCTCCACAGCTACCATCCTATTAACCGTGCAGGGTTTTCTGTTTTCTACTCTACTCCTTTTTATGTTATGCCCATTACCCAGTAGCATCACCGCTACCTTGTTTTACCCGACAGTCTGGACTGTTTTAGTTTTTTAATCTGTTTATCTCTTTCTGAGAGGTTTTATCTTCTTTTCAGCTCCCTTTCTATTCCTACCTAGACATTTATGCCTAGCCAACCAAAGCAAGCCCTTATGGTATATTCATCTCATGTCTAGCTAATCCTTTATTAACAATTCGGAAGAATCACAGCCTCTTGGATGTATCTGCCTAGCCTGATGTTCTTTTTACAAAATTGTGCTATTGCTATGTATGCCATGCCAATATCCTATGTTACAATATACTATGTTTGTTTCTATATGCTTGACAATGCTGTCCTGGCATCGTCAGCCTGTTTTTTATCTTATGCACAACCTAAATAAGGACAAAAGAAAGGTGTGCTCAAAGCATGCTGTAGTAGCTATTGTGCCAGGAGTGTCCTTGAGCCCCCTTCCATTGTAAGTAAACAATTTTAAAGTTGTCTGATTTCTTACCTGAGGTACGCTGATAGCCTCTCCCTGTCCCCACTACAGTTGACTGGAAGCTTTCTGTCTGAGCTAAGCCCAGGGCTGAGAGTGAAAGATGATGCTTCAAGCTCTATATATATTCTATTTAAACCCAGAGGATGCCGTGGCACAATTTACTAGCTACGGTGTTTGGAATGTTACTTTAATGGTTCTCTCATTACACTATCCCAACAATGTAAAACTGCATTAAAAGTGTCTTTGACAACTTTCTGGGGTCATATTTTGCAAAGAACTAGAGATGGTGACCGCTCTGCTTCCAGACCCAGTGTTCATTGACAAGTAATTTTCACTTACCTGAACCTACCCCTCGCGCCAACTGCCATCTTCTTTGGTAAGGTCCTACTCAGACCCTGGTGCTTCAACTGCCAAGAGCCGAGGTCAATGCTGTACTCTCGTCCAAGCACACTGATGTCTATGAAAGATCCTACAAAAGTGTGTGATCTTCCACAGACGGTGCCCTATTACCTTATGACAGCTGAAGACTTGACAACATTAGCTCTGCCTTTTGTCAAGATTATGAAAAATACATAATGCAAAGTAGTCCTTTTAAATTTGAATGCAGTTGTTATGGGGACAGGAGTGCCTGGGCACCGTCTTACCTTCAGATGTTAATCCATCTTGCAGCCCCTTACTGACCCCTTTGCCCCCATGTCCCGCCCTAGCCACTAAAGGATTAATCTTTAAGCACCTACCTGATTCCAGCACCAAGGTCCTTAGCACTGGGTCGGGCTCCTCCTCTGACATCAGCCAATGGGGGAACCTAATGCCTTCCCCAAAGGAATGCATTGACCCATTGCTCTCATATGGGGGATTTAAAGACGCTGGACGTCTAAACTCCAGGAAGTGTGTCTACTGGGTGTTAAACTACAATAAATGTGTTTAGAAATCAGTCTGTGCAAATAATGTACCTGGTTATTGCTCTAAATTACATTTGTATAAATTGTAATTAGTAAGTCATCTAAAATTTCCCACGATAGCCCACCCCTGGCTGCACCCCCACTCACAATCATAAAATGAATGTGCCCCTCACCGCCCATTTGAAATGTTGGGAGGTATGCAGAAGGGAACTGTAACGGAAGTATCTGTTACCTTGGCACTTGGAGAGGACTGCAGGTCACCTCCTTCCCACCGACTATGGGCCCTGGTCTGAAACTGGGTTCTGTTTGAGGTGGGCACACAGGGGCCATTTTGACTGCTTTTCACCCTTGTTTTGGTTTGCCACTGTTGCTAGACTGGAGTACCCTTTTTATAAAGGAGATTGTTTCCGATTTGTGATGATTCTCCATTGCCCTCTCTTGGTGAAACTGGAAAATGAATTGATTTGCAAATTAGGAAATTGCAGAAAACTGTCCAGTTGTATCTGTATATCTGTGTTTTTCCATAGTTTGAAAAGTTGTGATTGTGTTCTATATTTGAGGCATTATCGTATTGCTTGTTATTTAAGTTATGTATGTTTGTTTATATTTATATGGAATTCACCACATGTTAAAGGACAAGTAACCAAAGGCTAGTCCTTGTCCAAAAAAAAAAAAAAAAAGTTGTGTGTGTGTGTTAGTTCCTTTAGGCCATTGTACCATGGCCATTGGGAGTGGAGTGCGTAGATTACAAGATAATGTACAGACTAAATCTCTTTTTTGAAAACCTGAACACTCATATCAACAATGACTGCATACATAAAATATTTGTCTTTATTTTATATATATATATATATATATTTTTTTTATTATTTTTTTTCTGTAGAGCAGAAAAGTTGCAGCTGCTTAATCATCGACCTTCAACTGCTGTTGAAATACAGCTGGTATGTATAAACTGACTCTTTTATGGTAAAATCATTCTTTTATCTGCATGCGTAATTGCATACTTGTATTGAACTGTATAGCAGGAGTATAATATATATAGTATGACAGTATAGACCTATTAGTGTTGGTGTAGCTGCTTGTAAGGGTAATTCCTTTGCTGCTCATCCCACTTTTAGGAAGCTTAGTTCAGAAACATATGGGTTTCCAAAAGTTAACCGTTACTGTACTTAAAGTATAACTGCTTGACATAAGTTTTCTTTGAGGATATGGTTTTGCACCTGTTGCGTTAATAGGTACCCAAATAAAAATAAAAATAAAATTCTTTACTAAAGTACGTAAGAAAAAAGGAAAGTACACCCTCTTTGAATTATGTGATTTTAAATATCATGACATAATAACAGTCATCTGTTTCTCGGCAGGTTTTAAAATTAGGTAAACACAACCTCAGATGAACAATAACACCTAGAAGACCTATTACATCATGTCATGATTAATTTAACAAAAATGAAGCCATTTGTGAAGTACACCATTACAGCTTCCATAGGAACTAATTAGGTTGCAAAAAAGGTGATTCTAATCAAATGCCCCTAATTAATTGAACATTAGCAAGTGTAACCACCTCTATCAAAGACAAAGTTTAGCAGCTTCCTGGTCTGGATCATTCAGGTGTGTGTGTTAACACAATGGCAAGGCATAGTGTCAAGACCTCAGCAATGATCTTAGAGAAGCAATTGTTGCTGATCATGATGCTGGGAAGGGTAATAAGACCATCTCCAAACAATTTAAAGTCCATCATTCTACAGTGAAAAAGATAATTCAAAGTGGAAAACATTCAAGACAGTCTTTGACGTCTCAGCTAATTTAGACGTGCAATGCTCAGAGAAATTGCAATAAACCCAAGAGTTGTATCTCAGAATTTAAAGGCCTCAGTTAGCATGTTAAATGTTAAAGTTCATGACCGTACAATTAGAAAAAGACTGAACATGTATATTTTGTTTGGAAGGGTTGCCAGGATAAAGCCTCTTCTCCCTAAAAAGACCATGGCCAAACCCAAACACAGCATATCAGCACAAACCCCACATACTAACTATTAAGCACGGTGGAGGAGGGGTGATAATTTGGGCGTGTTTTGCAGCCACAGGATCTGGGAACCTTGCAGTCATTGAGTCGACCATGAACTCCTCTATATACCAAGTACTCTAGAGTCAAATGTGAGGCCATCTGTCCAACAGCTCAAGCTTGGCCGTAATTGGGTCATTTAACAGCACATTGATCGCAAGCACACCACCAAATCTACAACAGAATGGCTGAAAAAGAAAAGAATCAAGGTGTTGCAATGACTCAGTCTAAGTCCAGACCTCAACCCGATTGCTGTGGTGGGACTTTAATAGAGCTTTAAATATACAAATGCCAGCAAACCTCAATGGACTAAAGTAACGTTGTAAAGAATAGTTTGCCAAAATTCCTCCACAACGATGTAAGAGACTGATAAAGTCATGCAGAAAACGTTTGCTTCAAATTATTGCTACTAAAAATGATTCTACAGGCTATTGAATCATAAGGTGTACTTAGTTTTTCACACATGGCTTTATTTTTGTTAAAGGACCACTATAGTGCCAGGAAAACATACTCGTTTTCCTGGCACTATAGTGCCCTGAGGGTGCCCCCACCCTCAGAGTACCCCTCCCGCCGGGATCTGGGGAGAGGAAAGGGGTTAAAACTTACCTTTCTCCAGTGCCGGGCGGGGAGCTCTTCTCCTCCGATCCTCCCATTCGGCTGAATGCGCATGCGCGGCAAGAGCTGCCCGCGCATTCAGCCGGTCGCATAGGAAAGCATTTACAATGAGACAGCCACTAGAGGCTTTGAGGGCTGGATTAACCCATTTATAAACATAGCAGTTTCTCTGAAACTGCTATGTTTATAAAAAAAATGGGTTAACCCTAGCTGGACCTGGCACCCAGACCACTTCATTAAGCTGAAGTGGTCTGGGTGCCTAGAGTGGTCCTTTAAATAAATCATGACCCGGGTTTAATATGTCATGTGTGGTTGTTTATCTGAGGTTGTATTCACATCATTTTAATACCTGTTAATAAATAGATGATTATTATTATGTCCTGATATATAAAACCATAGAATTAAAGGTGCTAGGCATACACTACCCCCCAACCGCACTGTAAAGGTTAATAAACCCTTATTGTACTTACCCGATTCCAGGACTGATCCCTGTCGGCGCTGGGTTGGTGCTCCTCCTTCGTCACCCGACGGGGGTGTTAATGCGCATGCATGGCATATTTGCTACTACCCATTGCTGCAATGCTTTTGTATGGGAATTTTATCCCCGCTGGATTTCCTCATGCAGAGCATGAGGATGTCTAGCGTCAGTTAAGCAACCAACAAGCAGAAAGTGCCTCTAGTGGCTACCTGATTGACAGCCACGAGAGGCAGTCTTAACCCTGCAATGTAATTATTGCAGTTTATCAGAAACAGCAATAATTAACATTTCAGGGCTAAGGGGACAGGGTTACTGCACCCAAACCACTTCAATGGGCTGAAGTGCTCGGAGTGCCTATAGGGTCGCTTTAAAAGAGGATGTACTTTCTTTTTCCAAGTACTGTAGATAATTTTTAAGGAGGTTTTTTTCTTTTTTCAGTAATATGTGATTTTCTATCATGCTTTATCATTTGGGAGAGTATTAAAATCATATCAAATTAGAAGTGTATGATAGACATTTTCTCCTGTTTTTAATACACTGCAAAGAAAAATATCTTTACACAACTTTAGTTCCAAACAGTAACTTTTTCCATTACTAAGTATGGTGGTGTATTATTTTGTATTATGTTCCCTTGTAAAACTTTTTACAAACTGGATCAGTCTTTGAATATGTATTGCAAGAATCTGCGTTTGATTTAACTTAACCATGAAATCAGAAACCAGAGACGGAGATCACAAAAGACTACATTGCAGTTAGAAGTGACAAATGTATTTCTCAGAAAAGCATTTTCTACTATTTTGGTAGTTGTAATAGCTAAAAATTATCTTACCAAAAAAAAAATGGTACCAGCGCAAAAAGAAAAATGTAAAACATGGTATCAGCCAGTGTTAAACACACCAAACACAGTCACTGTACACCAAAAGAAAGAAAGTCTCCCATTACCAAAAAAAGAAAAAAAACACCAACAATATAGTTACTACTCAAGAAAATGGTTCAATTTTGAACCATTTTACCGGAGTACTAAAACTTATCTTATTTTACTTGCATTTTAATAACACTGCACCCAGACCGTTTCAATGAGATGTGTTCTTGGTGCCTATAGTGTCACTTTAAGTTGCGAAAATAACATATTGGTCTGCCCTACAAGAAGAGTTAATTGGGGGAGGGAGGCAATTTCTAAGGAATGCCTTCTCATAACTTCCATTGGCTAAATTAGACCCCATCCTCTGAGCCCTAATGACTTTCTTTGGGAAATCTGAACTTTCCTAATACTAACTGGATGTCTGGTTTCTGGCTGGAAGAAATTCATAGAGCATGGTAGCTGGTCTAGTGTTTATGCAAATCTGCTTTGATGTCTCTTGTCTGAAAGACCTACACATACATTCTCTCACAAGGCAGAGACGACATTTTGTTTAATATTTAATGATTTACATTATAAACAAGTTTTTGTCTGTGCATGGCTTGTGTGAACATTATATGATAAGCTGCCTTCACTTTCCATTCTGCAATTATCATATTGAAAACCTAGAACCAATAGTTTGCGTTTACTTTATGGCAGTCTGATTTACAGTCTATGCCATTTTATTTCATGTGCAAGAGTTCTCCAAGTTTGAAAGAATGTTAATGGAAAAGAAGTTTTGAAAATATTTCAAGCCACAACATTGTGGTGAATGAACAGACTTATAAAATTGACCTAATAATACTGGGTACAATTTGCAAAATGTGTGTAAAATCAAAGGGTTATTGTTTTTTTATACATTTTACACTTTCTAACTGGATTAAACTAAAAGCAGTCTCGCTAGTTTGCAAGAAGTTAACTTTTGCATTGAAATGGACACTAGTTGGAGTTGACACATTATTATTTTTTTCTAAGCCTTCACAACTAGAGTAGTTTTGGCATGTTGTTCATAACCCCTTCATGACTGAACCTTTTCCAAAATTTCATACGTTTGTGAGAGGCCTTTTTGGCACTTTTATGGTGTAATACACTATCTGGGATATTTCCTAAAGTGAAAATCGCCAGTACTTCAAAGTAAATTTAACATTTAAATGGACACTATAGTCACCAGAAAAACTACAGCTTAATGTTCGGGTGTGTATAGTATGTCCCCAGAGGCTTTTCAGAGAAAATGCAGTGTTTACATTGCTGCCTAGGGACACTTCCAGAGGTTCTTCCAGATTTATGAAGTACATCACGTTTTAGATTTCATTCTGTTCTTGGTATTTACAAGTCACATTGAAAATACTGTTTAAATATTTAAAGTGAACCTGTCATGACAAGCTCAGTGTAACTGAACCCCCATAGGCAATGCATTTATCATTTATCATGGTGATAATTGATATATTCAGTTGAGGTAATCTAATAATTTTGCTTCAGTGCTGCATCAACACAAAAGCTCTTAGAGAAGTGACTGCAGAAATGACTTGCACATTTGACTGACCTCAACTAAAAGAGCATTCCAAATCCAAAATGCTGACAAGACATATTGCAATGTCAGGTGATCTTTTCGGCCATTATTGGGCCTTGTCAATGAGGTGCAACTTATATCTATTAATATACCTATTAAGGCACAGTGAGCAAGGGGGTCCAAATTTGAATTACTCTTTTATCCTGATGTCTCATCAGTGCTGAGGCCAGCATCAGCTCACAGAGGCAATCAGGCACACGGGGTTACCGGGAAACCTCCTGGAGTCTCACTCCCTACACTGTTCCTAAAAAAAAAAAAAAGTCTGAAAATGTTTTAGCTTTTTTTTTTTGCGCAGCCTGTTTAACTGAGAATTTATCTTTTCCATCACTGTTAATAGCCTGCAACAGCCTTCTGTGTGTAATTAAGTCAAAATAACAGAGTAGGTGATACAGTGTTCTAAAGTAAACACACTGTGTTAGATCTATTTGAAAATTAAACTAATTTTCTTTTTTCATTGAAACTTTGTGAGTCACAGCCAGGGGAGGGCCACGTAAACATAGTTTCGTAGTTACATAGCTGAAAAGAGACTTGTGTCCATCAAGTTCAGCCTTCCTCACATATGTTTTTGCTGTTGATCCAAAAGAAGGCAAAAATCCTAGTCTGATCAGAAACACAAATGATCTAACTCCTAAATGGCAAAGAATTAAGCAGTATGACTGCAATAACATGATGTAACACTGAAATTACTTTATTAACCTAAAGTTCTTTTTGTTGATTAGAGTGTCCCTTTAAGGGGTAACATACATTTCTTGTGTAGAATGTATAGCTTTACAAATCAGTTGTGTAAGTAAAAGTTATAGTGACAATAATAGTAGGCTGTTGTGTGCTGTGTGCACATGTTGCTATGAATTTACGGTTTTCCAATCTTATCTCCTTCAACAGATGGTGGAGGAAAGCGAAGAAAGACTGACTGAGGAACAAATTGAGCAGCTGATCCAACATGTGACCGGCATACTTCCTGGAGACCCAGACACAGAAATGGTTGATCAGTCAGACATGGTTGAGGAAGACAACCAATAAGGAATACGGGTTTCTTCCATTCATTTCAAAACATTTTCATTTGTAATTGTGTTTTTTTTTATCTACGTTTATTCTGACAAAGACCATTTTTGGGGGTTTGGAATAGATTGCCCTATCTGTCATGATATAGACAAGATCAGGCTGTGTGCTACATTTGGCTTAGCATCATAAGGGATGTAATGTGCCAGAGGTTGTTTATTCCTTTGTGGCCTACATGAATCCGTGGTGAAGATGTACCATTGTTTATGTTTAATGTTCCTTTTTTTTGTATTACACCATTGGCTCGTGTCACAAGTAAAAAAAAACATAACTTCGAACAGTCCCAGAAGGACAGTACAGTAAAAATATAGGGCATTGAGCCACTAAGAGTGCTTCTACAGCATTTTGCACTTAAAAAAAAGTTAGGGAGTATGCCAAAAAAGTACATTCAGTATCTGGAGGTGCAGCCATAGTCTCCCCACTGCCCTGGAAGGTTCTCTACCTGCAGTAACCGCTCCCATGGGTTATGGCATGTACAGAGCTTAACACCCAAAGTTCTACGTGTCTGTCCTGCTATATGGATCTCCCACATGCCACAAAAGTAAATTGATTGCCATTTGGTTGTATTTTTTTTTTTTTTTTAACAACAGCAGGGATCTATTTTGTTAGGATTCAATTATTAGTTAATACAAAAAAAAATCTGAATGAAAGAGAATATAGCCAAATTAAGTCAGTTGAACTTGCAAAACAAGATTTCGGTGTTTAATGAATAGACGGCTGAATGCTTTGATCACTATGGATTTTCATTAAAATAATACTTTAAAGAATATTGAATGGATAATTTGTGGAGCAGAACATAATAGTTATGTCATACTAAAATATGGACTGCCTTGTGTGTTAATAAACATTTTGTGCTATTCCTTAAGAGGGTGGGGGGATGTTGAGGTGTTGGTTTTTTTTGAGGATGGAGATCAGATGGAATCTTATCTAGGGGCTGGCACATTTATAGAATTTACAAGCCAGACAGACAAATTTAGGAACCAGCCATATTTTAAGAGCCGGAGAAAATACAACTGAATTAAATAGTTTATTTTTCTTATTTTTTCATTATTTCAAAAGCTTTATTGCAGCTCAATTATTCGTGCATTCTAATAGAGGATAGAGATCATCACACATATTTTAAGTGCAAAACAAGATACTAGCATGCAATATAACACAAGTGGCCGAAAACAGTTTAAATAACCTTAGTAGTAATTACATATTTATACTGGGACTGCTAATGCATGTGTTGGATCGGAGGGGCATAAACAACAAAAATAAGTAAAGAAATAAATCTAAATTTGGGGGACAATTAGGACAGCCAGCCCGCGCGCATAGGTGTGTGTAGATGGCTATCCCGCAATGAACTGTTTATGTCTGGCATTGTGTTTAGTGGAACCACACTGCGTTGTATTTTCTACCTCTGGATGAGGCAGTAAGCATAAAATATATTGTTTAAACTGAGATTTGGTGACTAAGGTTTGCAAAGTTCTGATCAAACTGATTTTGTGCAATAAAATTGATGTTGGCCTAAATTTGCAATTGCAAAATCTCTCTTAAACTTTCATGTTTTCTTTTGTTCCAACATATGCAGATAATGTCATTGTCTTCCAATGTTCTCCTTAAAGGAACACTGCAGTGTTAAGAACAAAGATACATTTCTAACACGATAGTGCTGGAGTAGTTGTTTAGGTGTCCAACCCCCTCAGATTGCAGTGAAAATTTAGCTTTACTAAATTTTTTCCCATCCACGCACCGGTCTCGCTGCGGATACCCAGCCATAGACACCAGTGGTTCTAGTGACTATAGTGTCCCTTTATGACTTATATAATATTATAAACATACGTAAGTCTGTCTCTAACCAGCCCCAAGTAACTGACAGGCATTTTGATGTTAATTACCTAATCCATCCCGATCCAGCAAGTGCAGAATGTGTGTGATTCTCGCCATATGGAAAAATATAGGTAAATATTTGCAAGACATAGACAGAATGGTTACATCATTAATACATTTTGGTTGTCTACAAGTGGACTAAAAATTAAATTTGCCTTAAAATGCTTAAAATTAAACAAATTACTATTTACATTGTTTGAGCATGGAAAACTGTTTCGATCTAAAATTTGTTGTAAAAATCTATGTACTAAGGAGTCAGTTGAAGCAGGCATAGGTCATTAGTTCTTGGAGGGTTTCTTTAAAGGAACACTGTGGCGTTTGGAATACATATGTGTATTATAACGCTACAGTCCTGATGTGACTGTTAAGGTTATTCTCCACCCCCATGTATTTAAAAATAAAATCCTAAATAAATTAAAATGAAACAAATTACTCACATTTCTCCCTCTGCGCTGTCACAACCTCCTCCTCAAGTGACGTTATCTCCAGGAAGGCTCGTTATCTCCTAGAGCTCATACGATTCTGCCATAAAGAATCGTTGAATACAAGAATTCTCTATTGCAGACTTTGACAACACTGCACTTGCACACATGGCGTCCTGGTATGGTATGAGATCCTGGAAGTAAGATTCCCGGCTCTCATACCTAGACGGTTTGGAGGCATGGTCGAAGCCATGCTTCCATGCCTCCTAGTTAGTGAAATAACAGGTTTTAGGGGGAGAAGCATGACTGCAAGCACTATAACAACTTCAGTAAGATGACGCTGTTTAAGTGCCTACAGTGTTCCTTTAAGTAGTCTATAAAATATATACCTGTTGCAGAGATGATGCAGAAAGGCCTACTGTATTTTCATATCAGGACATCATAATATGTAATTCATTATGGCATAGGAGACCACTGACCACATCTCTAATACGAGTGTTCTAATAAAAGGGAAAATAAAAATAAGATTCAGGAGGAGCTGAATCTGCAGGGAAATATAGACATACGGTAAGTCTTTAGCAAACTGGCAAATAAGTATCTGTTAGTATTTATGTATGTTCCTGTTATACATTAACATTAATATATCACTACATATTTCTGTTTATAATCAAGCAGAGCTCGTGGACCGAATCCAGATTTAGTAGATGTGGTTGTATACATGTGATTATATTTAAGCTTGGCTTTTCATTACCAAGTAAAATATGTTCCCAGATCTAGATGTCTGTTCAGCCAGATGTTAAAGCTCTCTGCAGCAGCTGGCCTGGCTCTGCACAATTCTTCGAAAATGGTGAAAAGTGTAATATATAGCAAGATATAACAACACAAATCTATGTTTTTTTCAAAGTCTGCACCTGTGGATCTTTCCTCTAGTCCCTAATGACTGCAAACATGTTAAAAACTAAAATGGGGTTCTTCAAACTCTGGCACTCCAGATGTTGCTGAACTACAACTCCCATGATTCTTTGGCTAATTCATTCAAAGAAACATTGAAGTTGTAGTTCAGCAACACCCAGATGGCAGGGATGTGGCTGATTAAACATTTGTCAATCCGTTTAACCCCTTAAGGACACATGACATGTGTGGCATGTCATGATTCCCTTTTATTCCAGAAGTTTGGTCCTTAAGGGGTTAAATTAGCTGTCACTCATTAAACCATGAATCGTAATACTATGTAACGGACCGTTTCAGCAGAAAAGGGGTAAAAATCCGTTTAAGCGATAATCCCCTTTTCACAGACAGGCACAGCTACTGTAAAATCACCAAAACTCACGAATTGGATATAGGTGAATGCACCAAACTCCCGAACTGCATACAAGGGAATAAGGTAGCACTCCAAACTCCCGAATTGGAACCTCACGAATAGCTGCTAGCAGACAAACAGGAAAAGCTCCCAAGCGGCTTACACTCCTGGCAGTCAGTCCCTATCAGCATACAGTGAATCCCCCCCAAGAACGAGACGAGGCTCCGTGTTGTGGGTCAAGCAGTGGTCTGTTTATTGAGGGCTATCTGCCCCTGTATTTATGCAGGTCTCCCACCTGGTGGACACTTCCCTAGGGGACCAGATGGAAGACTGTAACAACGGACAGACAAGTACCAATTACAGACATACAGCAGTAAAACATCCCCACAATGAATCCTGGTTTTCTCCCCTCTGCCCTGGAGAAGTAATTCAATTATCTCCCAAGACAAAGGAAAAATCCATTACACACGTGGGGACACAAAAACAGACTATCACTTTCAAATACATAAAGACACATTTTATACATAAAACACAGACATGTAACATATCCCCAGGTAGCTCAGGTCTAAGTGCACATTATTAGGTGAATGGCACTCAGACCACACGAATACAGTTTAATTGCCATGGAGCCAAAGTCTTTAATTACACTAATATGCTCCATGGCATGGCTATCTGGGTTAAAACATTCACCCATACAAACTACCGAATTTCCCTGCATTCACCAAATCCATCCGAATTAGAACCAGGGGCTGGAGGTTCAGCTGTGCCTGCACGTAAAAGTGTCCGATTTTGGTGCATGAAAGCCGAGCAGAAAAGCGCTGGCTGCCCGGGGAGCTCCAGAACACCGCCACCTAGCGGCCGCTAAGTGTAACAGCGGCCACCCAGTAACAAGCAATTAAGCTGCGGTTAACCGCAGCTTCAGGGAGGTAAATTGGCAGCACACTCCAGCTTCTGGGTGGCCAATTAACAGCGCCGGCCGGCTTCCCACGGCTCTGGGGAGGTTGCAAACAGGCTGTTTGTTCGGTAGATAGAATCTACCGAACGGCTGTGCAGAAAGGGAGAAATAAATCCTTCTGCACAGTAAAATTAACCCTTTAGCTGCCGGTCCATAATCCAAAGGCAGCAGGCGGGCAACCAGGCTCCTCCAATGCAATGTAGCGAGGTTGGTCTCGTCACATACTATATCACAAATCAGTCATATTGCAATACAAGTCCTTCTATATTTATTCTATGACTTATGTGGACTAAATAAGAACATTACAAAGGTTACACAAGTCTAAACAGCTCCTAATTAAAATTAATTTACATGTTTACTGTAACCAAAAACCAATGTTTTCATGTTGGCTATCTGGCTCCAGCATTCTGTGTGTGCTGGCATCAAACAATAGTATTGCACAGGATTGATATTAGGCTCTAGCCCCGTACAAGTGATGCCTAATGATGCAGCAGAGTGGCTAATCTCCATATGTGCTTAATTTCATACCAAACCATTGCACATACAGGCTGCAGGCACCATAACCACTTCAAATCACTGAAGTGGGCATGGTGTAGTTCTAAGATAAATCACACTGTAAAGCAAATGAGCTGTAATTACTTAAAGGAATGTTACATCTCTCCTGTTTGTTGCAGGATATGTGTGATACTGCTATACTTGTAAGAAGCATCTGGAATCATCCTGTGCCCAGGCTGGATTTAACCTATTCTTTTTAAGGCATTTTTTATATATTGAATTTAATGTATTAAAAATAAATAAATGGTGATAAACATTGGCTCTCTGTGTGCTTTATAAATGTATCAATTCTTTGTTCACACACCATCCAGCCTTCTTTGAATGACACCAATATATTGCTGTACCGAGAACAATATAGGAGATCTCACAGGCCTGGTGTGGTATCCGGCTGCTTGCTTCAGCTTCAACCAGTGGGACAGGCAGCCAATTACCCTCTCATCCTCCCAGGTAAAAAAAAATTATATATCAATGTTAAAGTAATAAGAACATGATGTCTGTGGCTAAAAAGAAGCCTGGACAGCGATTGAGTAAGAGAAGAAAAAAAGGGGAGGAGGGTACCCCCCCCCCCACTCCTCCTTCTTCTTACTCCCCCCTTCCACATGCCTTCCCTAACTCCTCTACACACCAGTTCACCACCATTACTTACACCCGCTAACCACGCAGGTTCTCCCAGGCGAGAGATGGGACCGTTGGCTTCAGGATTCTCTTTCTCCTTAATTTCTTTATAAATACATAACGAGACAGGCACTGAACTACGCCCTGTTGGCATCATATGGTGTACACTGCCGACACACGCAGGAGACCAGCGAATATATAAACCACACCTCCAACAATACGTATTCAAAGTGATGCACATTGCTACCCCTCCAAAAGATTTACATGGTTACATATTAAAGTATTCCACACGCATTGCTTGTCTGTTACTCTTCTGTAGGCAACCTGAAACGCTACACTTTCAGCACCTTCTCGAAATGTCACATTTGAAACATAGAAAGTGACAGCAGATAAGAACCATTTGTCCCATCTAGTCTGCCCAAGTTTCAAAATACTTTTAATTAGTCTTTGGCCTTATCTTAAGTCTAGGATAGCCTTGTGCCTATCACACACATGCTTAAACTCCCTCGCTGTATTAACCTCTACCACTTCAGCTGGAAGGCTATTCCATGCGCCCACTACCCTCTCTGTAAAGTAATTCTTCGTGAAATTATTTTTAAACTTTTGCCCTTCTAATTGAAGACTATGTCCTCTTGTTGTGGTACTTGTTGGATACCTTTGTTCTCGATATTAATTGACTCTGTAAATATTGATACATGAGCACTACTGTAAAACTATGACATGACAATCTATTGCTTATGTAAAATTTTGACATTGCAAAATCCTGCATTTATGACTGCGAGAAGATTGTGCATTACCAACCATGCATTGTAGATATTGTATAATTGCTGAAAATGCACTGTTCTCTAAATTGCTACATGTACATTTCTTTAACAATGTGG
This sequence comes from Pelobates fuscus, assembly GCF_036172605.1. Lineage (NCBI taxonomy): Eukaryota > Metazoa > Chordata > Amphibia > Anura > Pelobatidae > Pelobates > Pelobates fuscus. The sequence goes on along the minus strand of NC_086317.1, from coordinate 270,908,736 downwards.
CACTGAAGTGGTTAATAAGCAGCTGGTTATATATAATTGCTATTTGATATTGACAATGAAAAAAATAAATAAAGATTGTCTTAAAAAAAACAAGCCTGTTGCAGCTCAACTAAAAGGAAAGTCCCTCCACTTCCCAAGAATAATATAAAAAGTATAGACATTTTGAGGAAGTGTAACACACAGGCTAATAATTCTTTATCAAAATCTATGAGTCCTAAATACATAAAGCAAACCTTAATAAAATACTGCATGTAAAACCACCTGCAGTAGAGCCAAATATATTCACACAGTGTATATACAAAATTAATGAAAAATAAAACATAAAAAATCCTAATAAAAACAGCCTAGCAAGCAGTAATTTGTTAAGTCCTCTCTAAATGAGACTATTGTAATCCGTCTCACAATAATAAAGATGGGGGGGCGGGGCTTGACTGCAGCTCTTTAGGAAAATGTACTTTTGTAGACTCAAATGGGACTCTTTTTGACTGATGCTCTATTTTGTTGGCTAACTCCTCTCCCTTAACCGGAGGACTGCTCTGCCGATTCGTTAGGACCTATACAACTGCAGCTAGTGAACCCGGCACGTGCTTGACCTTCTTGAGGCCTGTGGTACCAGTTGAGGGCGTGGAGGTGGCCGATCCTCTTCCTTGACTTGGCGCCTACAAGACAAGAGCCCCGTTCCTCCCCACCCCCTTTTAGCCGCTTGGGGATATCCCGATGCCCACTGGTGAACTGCAGTGATCACCCACTTCGGTCTTTAGCAGCCCAACTTAATGGCCTGGTCAGGCCTACATTCCAAAATGGCCACCCAGCTGAAGCCTGTGGCCTTCCCGCACTTACAAGCCCACCTGGATCAGTTACTTTTACCTTTGATGCCATCTGCAAGAGGTTTTGGGCATGGTTCCGGGTTCGGAAACTTACCCCGGCATTTGACAACTGGGCTGCATTCCCAGAGGGGCGCTAAGGAGGAGTAGGTGGCACAAAAGGTCCTTGCGGCGGACAGCAACATCGCATCACTTGGGCACCTGAGCAGGCCACAACTCACTCAGACACAGGAGGGACAAGCTTCAAGCGCAAATGCCCTGCAATGGATGGCGAGGTCTCCTAGGAGTAGCCGGGGGTCATAGAAGCTGGGACTTACTGCCCCTGGGTATCGGATGAGGGGTTCACTGCCCTCACCGACAGCATGGCTAGTATTTTCCTGGTTAAGCAGGGCTTTTTGTTTGCACTGCTTTTGCTTTCTCTAGTCTATCTGTTGTAGCCTATTTAACTAACCAGTGGTATCCACTTTACATAATTCTCCACAGTTCTAGCTTATTATATACTTAAAGTCTTTTAGTTTGATCTCCCAGAATTGTGTTCATGACTTCTCTTTTCTTATACAAAATGTGCAGTATTCTTACCATACTATATTACACAAATGTGAGTTGCAAGTGTAACTGTTTATTACTCCATGCACAATAAAAATAAAAAATATATATTTTTTATAATAAATAAATTCAGTATGTCACAAATAGTAGTGTCCAGGCACTGAAATAGTGGTTGATATACAGCCTACAGGCTGTCACCATCTGCTGCAATAAGACATAACGAGTGCTTCCACTTTTCTCATCCATCACCTGCCACAAGCACGAAGTAGGGAATGCACGCCCGCAGAGCTACTGGTCTGGCATAGGCCCCACAGTCCGGCCCAGCAAGTCTTACAACAACAGGGACATTGCTCTCAAGGCCCCCCCAAAAAAAACAGAGGTAGAGGCTCCACATAACCTTTGAGTAAGCAGTTCCGCTAGTGCGGCAGCGAGCCAACACAGGGTGCATGAGCACACTAAAGCTAGTCTTCTGTCTGAGTAGGTGTCCTCAATCACCATTCCCCAGAAAGGCAGGAGCGGCGTGAGAGAAGGGAGTTTAAAGTTGAATGCCCCATGCAGGGGAAAGGAAGCAATAGGAACTCAGCCACAAAAGTAAATGTAAAGTTAAACTTGAACATTCACATCAACCAGGAGGCCGGGATAACCACAGCAAAAGTCATCAGGGCCCCCATTCAGTGATGTACCAAATTCAGAGGTAATATCTCTCTGTCCGGGTGTTCCATCCAGATCACACAGTAAGTAAACCAGCCTCTTCTCCAAGGCTGTTATCAGGCAGGCTCATGGTAGGTTGTAGGGCAGAGATGTTTGCGTCTGCTCAATCAGGAAGTAATCCGCTTCAGGCTTACATCACAGAAGAGCTGGTGAGTTCCTTAATCAAATCCAACAAGCAATCAGGTAAAGAATTGATCGGTCAAAGATATTTCTGTATATTTTATGAATACAGGACCCGACATGCATGGGCGTCCGCAGGAATGACATCCATGCTTGGTCCCTTTTTTGACAGTGTCATAAAGGGGAGGGGCATAGTCATTATTACATAAATCTTTTTATATAAATGACTTTTTATATGATTTTTCCATAAAAGATATTATATATATATATATATATATATATATTTATATTAGACCTTTTACACCTAATTTTGTACTCCCATTATTCATTTTTATATTCACCATTATTTTTGTACTGTTTCCTCTATGCCCAGCCAATCCTATCTATATATATATATATTTGGTCACATATGCCTTTAAGAATAAGTTCAAAATATCTATCTTTGTTTACTATTACTCTTTATGTCTTCCATAGGTTCCCCTTTTTAAGGGGATAAACAATGAAGATTTATAATTGCTTCTGTTACTGTTATTCACAATTTAAAATTTATATGTACATGTTACAATGCAATATTTACGATCTATTATGATTCTAGTGAGATTCATTGTGAGCTTATATATATATTTATGCAATATATGCTCACAATACAGCTGTAAGTGCCCACAAACGATATGGAGCGTTGTGCTTCAATTGGGGAAATCAACTTTACTATGGAGATCAGGCTGAACGGGCACTGAAAGTGACGTCAGACGCCGAACAGCCGAACTTCCACCCACGTGACCAGAAATCCCAGAAGCGGCACATTAAAAAGGAAAAGCAGCTCTACACCTTCTATGCACTGATGAAAACTCGTTCTGAGTTAAAACGCGTCTGCATACATCACAGCTTGTGTGTCACCATCCAGGGACTTACATAGCTTGTTTCACTATTATTTTATTTTATACTTAAATACATTTGTTATTTTTTATCATCATCTTTGCTGCATTTCCTGATCCTTGGGGGGATTTACCATCCAGGATTCTCCATATAGCCTCCTTAGGCACCCTTGGGCGATATATACAGAGCCTGGCACGGCTCTGGAATCTGTGAGTGTATCTATATTTTTTATACTCATTCATTTGTTATGTCAGTAAACACTATGTATTGCTTTTTCTTTACGTTACATTAGGACATATATATGGAACACCATCTACATATGTCTACATGTGTATAAGTGTTTTTATACCCTTTTGTTATATAACACTGGTATTATTCACATACGGGTAGTGGTGTGTACATTTGGCACTTGTCATCAATATCTAAATTGATTATTACATAAAGCCAGGGTTAATAGCGTTTTCACAACTATTGTATTCATTTAATCAAATTAAAAGGACATTCTGGTAACAACTTCATCTAAATGAAAATGCTATGATGCCAGGAGGCCCCTGGGTGCTCTCTTTCCTTTAAGGGGTTAAACCACTTTCAAATGGTTTGACCCCCAAGGGTTCCTCCATCTCCAGATCTCCAAGTCGCTCAGTGGTATTCGGCTTATGAAACAGAGTGTCAGTAAGTGCAGATTGATGTCAGGCATGGTTGGCTAGAGTGGTCAGCTGACGCTCTAAGTCAATCGCTAGTTCCCGGTTTATAAAAATGTTTTACTTTTTTTATGAATGGGGAGCTACTGATTGGCTTTGAGCGCCAGCTGACCACTCTAGCCAATCAGCTACACCCCTACCCAGGAGCACTCTATGCTTCCTGACACTCAGTAAATAAAAGTGAACACATTAACACTGATATTTTTTTTTTAATGGGTAGATGAGAAGGTTCAAAGTTTCCCTGTCAGGCCCAGGTACCAAAGCCTTATGATGTGGTGTCCAGAATGTAGTGGAGGGATCACTTCACTTGTCCTTCTTGCTCCAATCTCCAGCCTTCTTTTTCTTCTGACACTCTCTTCTCTCCTCGGTTCCTTCTGCTCCTTTACCTTTCTGCTACGTTCAGCTTCTTTTGCGCCCTTCTGCTCCTTTCTCCTTCTGATCCCTTTCTGCTCCTTCTCCTAGTTTACCTTCCTGCTTCTTGCTGACCCTTCCTGTAGGCTGCACCCCCATGCCTCACTTGCCTGATCTGAATGCTGTCTCCCCCCATCCCTCACTTACCTGACCAGTAGGCTGCCCCCCCATCCCTCACCAACCACATCTGTAGGCTGCCCGTCATGCCTCTCTTACCTGATATGTAGACTGTCTCTGCAGTCTGGGAGTGCTGGCTGCACTCTGTGCTGCTCCTCTGCGGTTTCAGTCAGGAGAGAGAAGCAAGGATAAGATGTAGCTTACTTTCCCTGCCGGCGCCGGTATTGCAGTGTATTCTAATCTGAAAAGAAAAAAAAAGTCACAAACTGAAAAATCCAGGGGGTGAGGGGAGCAAATTACTCAATGCTTTCCTATGGACGTCAGCATCATCTCAGTGTGATTTTCACACTGAGAATTGCAGAAGCGGCCTCTAGTGGCTGTCAGGTAGACAGCCACTAGAGGCTGGATTAATCCTCAATGAAAACATAGCAATTTCTCTGAAGCTGCTATGTTTTCAGCTGCAAGGTTAAAACCAGGGGGACCTGGCACCCAGACCACTTCATTGAGCTGAAGTGGTCTGGGCGCCTATAGTGGTCTTTTAAACCCCTATCATGAAGGGGTTACATTTTATATAAGATTCACCCCATTTACTCACTTTTACCTTCACTAAACAGCAACTTCAAAGCTCACAGAATGAGAATGTTTTTAAAAACACCTAACCTTTGTCATCCGAAATTGCACAATGTAATCTTATTTAGTTGCTATTAACACTGTGACGATATGGCCCTGGCATCTCTGGCACTGAAGGTGTACCAGTTCCGGCACGTTATCGCTAACTGCTCCACTAAATGCTAGGACTTAGCTTTGGTAGCGTATCCACTGACAATACAGGATATACTGCACTGGTATCTGGTTACTATATGATATTCTATCGTTTTTATCATCTGTCTCGGAGCAAACATGGTTCTTTATAGGAGGTACATAGATAAAAATTTTATGATATGGAAAGTGTCTGAAGAAGAATTTTTTTGTTTGTTTGTTTTTTAACTTCAATAATTGGGGCATTAAATTAACCTAAAGTGTCAGTGACACTGAAGACAGTTTCTTAGATCTTAATATTTATATCCTAAATAAAATTATCATGACCCGTACATATTTTAAACAAGTTGATGATAACAGCTATATCAACATTGAAAGTTTTCACAATTGTCCTTGGCTGGATAAAATCCCCAAAGGACAGTTTGTAAGAGTAAAAATAAATTGTTCGAGTCAAACAGATTTCATCAACTATTCTAAAAAAACTAAACAGAAAGGCTACAAAGATAATAATCTCCAAGAATAAATAGATCATATCAGATAGATAGATAGATAGAGCACCACTTTTAAAATATAAAAATAAAAAGGAAGAACGAGCCATAAACAAACAAATACCAATGATCTTTGACTTTTGCAGTAACATGGGCACCTTAAAAAACGATAATTTATTGTAATTGGCATATCCTAAGACAAGATAATGAAATTGAGGAATTTATTGGCCAAACACCCAGGCTTGTTTTCAGGGGAGCAAAGAATTTAAACCAGATTTCAACATCAAGTTACATAGAGAAGGTAAAAAGAGTTAACTTTTTAACTGGAAGGTCAGTAAACAAAAAAGGATGTTATCTTTTTGGAAGTTGTAATGCTTGCATTTATACAAATGGTATAAATAAGAATACCAAAAGCTTTAAATCACAAGTGGCAAAAAATAATAATTTAACATCAAACTATTAATTGCATGCCATTCTAAGAATGTAATTTATCTACTAAAATGCAATTGTGGACTACAGTATGTGGGCAAAACATTCTAAATAAGAATTAGCGAGCATGTCAGAAATATAAAATAAATAATTTATCAACCACAGCGTATCCAAACATTTTTTTAAAAGTTCACAACTCCAACCCTAACGAACTTGACTTTATATCGATAGACAGAGTTGATGGACATTGGAGAGGTGATAACATTGCCTTTAATTTGGAGAAACAAGAAATTAAATGGATCTTCGAATTGCAGACACTTTTCCCAAAAGGGCTGAATATCGATTTTGAAATGAACTCTATCCTTTGTTATTTTGGATATTGCTGTGACTTTTTTTTAGGTTTTTTTTTATATATGTTTATTTGAGTTGCATAAAAGCGTAGGCAGACATTTGATGAATTGCTAAAGGTAACATATGGTTGCCTGCGCAGAGGCATATCAGTCAGAAGAAACAAGCAATAAAGTAAATTGGATGTACATAGACTTTGCGAGATTTGATATAGCAAGGGCATTCAACAGGCATATTAACGCATTATACAGTCTGTTTAGTCATACGAGCCATACCTATGTCTAACTATGCGTGCGATGGCGCTTTCCGTATGTGTAGTCTTATACGTAATGAAATATACATGCAGTTAAGTAAATTAAGCGTACATAAACTTTGCGAGGTTTGTTTTTGCTTTAAATAAATCCTAAAAAAAAACATAGCAATAGTACTGATAAAAGGGAAGCGTAATTATGATTAAAAGTTGTGCACGTTATATGCGGGTGCTAAGTCTAAGATGGTCAATAAGTGCAGTGCTTGCTTAGATGCGCGGCTAAAAGGGAGCGCTTATATCTTATTGAGTCGTAGTCATGTTCAGGTCTTCTCGAGCCAGGTGCCTGCGTTAGGTGCTGTGAACGGAGCTTGTCTCCTGAGCACTGTGGGTGCGGGCGGCCTGTGGCTGCCTGGCTCTCGGTGAGGCGATATATGGCAATATGGCATGTGTTATGGCAAAGGGTGTTGTGTTTGCGTGCCTTTTATTGAATACCCTACGGCTAAGCAGGTGAATGTTACCAGTTGTGCAAAAATAATATAGACTGGTTAATTGACAGCAATCTTCGAACACGTATTAGTAACGCTAACAATAATCTATATGTTCTTAGTATGACAGCGTATAAAAAAGCATTAACTGTATATTAAACTGTATTTTGCATTTTAATTAGAGCAGTCAGCTGCATTGCTGCATGGATGAGTGCTCATCTATCAGTGGTACCTTGCAAATTTAGAACAAAAATATAAACAGCAGTTAGAGTGGAGTGTAAAAAAGGTTAGTACATAGCTTCAAATTAACTGTAGCCCAGGACTCTGTATTAATCACGTTAGGGCCGTCCACATCTCAGCTACCATTTGACCCCAGTGCGCCAGGTCTCCATCTGTCCCCCCCGTACAGGTCTCAGCCAACCAGCATGGCTCTCCTTGGCCCTGTGGGCACCCAGAGGCGGAGATCGTCCACGAGACCCCCACACCTAGAGTCCGAGTACAATCTGCCCCCTGCACCTCCCCAGCACCTCTCAAGCCTCTGCGGAGCGTGTGTCCCCCTGCCATTTGCTGTGACTTTTTAAACATTTTTTGAATATTCTTTAGCATCAAATATATTTTTTACCATTTCTTATAATTTTTTATTAATTAATATATTTTTATTAATATATATCATTTATGTATATTGCATTATAATTCTCTTCATAACATTGGATCATATAGTTCTTAGTTTATTGCTTTCTAAGCATTATTTGTATTACTGTATAAAAGATATGTTTTTAAATCTCCGTTATATTTATTCTCTATTACCTCCCACATTTGTGCTGTGGCCCTTATCCTGAGGAAGACCTAGCTAGAGGTCGAAACGCATTGTGCAATATATTTATTTTTGTCTAATATGCAAAAAAAACTATTTTATCTAAAATGGTTCCTGAACACCTGTCCAAAAAAACTGCTACATCTGGTGGGACCTGACTTCTGATATAGTTGCTCTTTGTTGAGAAAACGCCTGTACAGTCCGAGCCAACTTTTAAGTGGCTCTAAAACTTGTGAGTGTTCCAAGTTATCGTGATTACTCAGTATATATAAATATACTTTACTGATGTGTTTTTTATATTCTGTACTGTACAGGTTTTTCTTGTGATTTGGAATTGTGAGGTTTTTACCAATTTGTGCGCAAGTCACCTCGATCTTTTAAACTCAACGTACGTATTAAGTTTGGGAGTGACATCACACTTAGTGATATCATAGCTGCACTTGGTTTTAGCACCACTGCTCCTAAACCCCTTAATGACCAGATTGTTTTTCAATTTTCTTACTGTTAAGGACCAGGGCTGTTTTTACATTTCTGCTGTGTTTGTGTTTAGCTGTAATTTTCATCTTACTCGTTTACAATACCCACACATATTATATACAGATTTTCTCGCCATTAAATGGTCTTTCTAAAGATACCATTGTTTCCATCAAATCATATAATTTACTATAAAAAAATTATAAAATAGGATTTTAAAAAACACACTTTTTCTAACTTTGACCCCCAAAATCTATTACGCATCTACAAGTGCCAAAAAACACCCATGCTAAATAGCTTTAACATGTTAACATGTTCTTAGCTTTTTTTTTTAAGTTATTAGTCCAATAAAAATGGTATTACAAGATACAAATTTTATCTGTTTTTTACATCTATATATTATTTTTTATTTTATTTCCATTATTTTAAATTTGTATTTACTTATTTTTTATATTTTATAATATATATCTATATATATATACACACAATTTATAGTTATTAAATATATTATATATATATATATATATATATACACACACACACACACGTGTGTAATTTAATAATATATACATATATATATATATATATATATATTTTTTTTTTTTTTATTTATTAACATATACAACAGCCTGATTTAAAATCTAGCTATGGCTGTTCTACTGCCATTTGCAACAGGTAGCCACCTGGAGGTTTCCCTCCCACCTACCCCAAGTTCATGTCCTCATTTATAGATAGTTGCCCACACAAACTGAAATGAGTTTTGGCATGTTGGGATGTCTGTAATCTAGGCAAAAATGATTGGGGATGTGGCAGGCTTATGCAATGTCTGATCATATCCTGTAATTAAACCCCCATTATTTTTGCCCAGGTTATTAGTTAAAAAAAACTATTACTTTCCGTAAGCTCTGAAATAGCAGTTTAGTGAATAAGTGAGTGCGCTGGACAGAGGCGGCTCTCTAATTAGGTGGTTTAGGCGGCCGCCTAAGGCCTCGCGCTGTGTGGGGCCTCGCAGCCGCCTAAACCGCCATAGGGCAGACTGACATGTCGGGTCCTTGAGGACCCGACACAGGAGGGGGCCCGGCGGCTTCCCCTGTATGCCGCCGGGTGCGAGGCCCCTACTGTCAGTCTGACCGGGAGAGCCAGCCTTCAGTCTGCAGCTCCGCCGGGTGTGAGCTGCAGACTGAAGTGTCTCGCGATCTCTAGCCAATCAGAGCGTTGCCGCGGGTTACCACGGCAACGCCATGACTGAAGATCGCGAGACCTTCACCATGTGGTCTGCAGCCCTGCATCCGGCAGAGCTGCAGATCGCAGAGCCCACTGGACCACCAGGGAGTCTGACTGCCATCACTGGACCACCAGGGAAAAAGGTACCTGCCACCCCACCTGTCACCCTGTCACCCCATCAGCCACCCCCTCACCCTGTCACCCCACCTGTCACCCCCCTCACCCAGTCACCCCATCTGCCACCCTGCCACCCCCCTCACCCAGTCACCCCATCTGTCACCTCCCTCACCCTGCCACCCAATCTGCCACCCAGTCACCCCATCTGTCACCATGCCCCCCCACCTGTTACCCTATCTGTCACCCCCCTCACCATGTCACCCCATCTGCCACCCTGCCACCCCCTCACCCTGCCACCCCACCTGTCACCCCCTCACCCTGCCACCCCACCTGTCACCCCCTCACCCTGTCACCCCATCTGCCTCCCCCTCACCCAGTCACCCCATCTGTCACCCTGCCACCCCACCAGTCACCCCATCTGTCACCCTGCCACCCCATCTGTCACCCTGTCACCCCATCTGCCACCCCCTCACCCTGTCACCCCACCCTGCCACCCCCTCACCCAGTCACCCCATCTGTCACCATGCCACCCCACCTGTCAACCCCCTCACCCTGTCACTCCATTTGCCACCCTGCCACCACCCTCACCCAGTCACCCCATCTGTCACCCTGCCACCCCACCTGTCACCCCCTCACCCAGTCACGCCATCTGCCACCCCCTCACCCAGTCACCCCATCTGTAACCCAGCCACCCCACCTGTCACCCCACCTATCACCCCCTCACCCTGTCACCCCATCTGCCACCCCCTCACCCTGTCACCCCATCTGCCACATCCCTCACCCAGTCACCCCACCTGTCACCCCCCCTCACTCAGCCACCCTACCTGTCACCCCCCCCTCACTCAGCCACCCCACTTGTCACTCTCCCCACCCAGCCACCCCACCTGTCACCCTCCTAAACCAGTCACACCACCTCACGCTGTCACCTCCCTCCCCCTGCCACCCACCTGTCACCCCCTCACTTTGTCACCCCCTCACCCTGCCACCCCACCTGTCACCCCCTCACTTTGTCACCCCCTCTCACCATGCCAACCCCGTCACCTCCTCTCACCAAGGCCCCCAGTCTTACTCTGTCACCCACCCTGTGACCCCCCCACTGTCACCCCCCTTACGCTGTCACCTCACCCTGTCACCCCCTCACCCTACCACCCCACCTGTCACCCCCCACCCTGTCCCACCACTCAGCCTGCAACCACCCCACCTGTCACCCCATCTGCCACCCCCTCACCCTGTCACCCCATCTGCCACCCCCTCACCCAGTTACCCCATCTGTAACCCTGTCACCCCCCTCACTCAGCCACCCCACCTATCACCCCCTCACCCTGTCACCCCATCTGCCACCCTGCCACCCCCCTCACCCTGTTGCCCCATCTGCCACCCCCTCACCCAGTTACCCCATCTGTCACCCAGCCACCCCACCTGTCACCCCCCCTCACTCAGCCACCCCACCTGTCACTCTCCCCACCCAGCCACCCTACCTGTCACCCTCCTAACCCAGTCACACCACCTCACACTGTCACCTCCCTCCCCCTGCCACCCACCTGTCACTCCTCTCTCACCCTGCCACCCCACCTGTCACCCCCTCACTTTGTCACCCCCTCACCCTGCCACCCCACCTGTCACCCCCTCACTTTGTCACCCCCTCACCCTACCATCCCCTGTCACCACCTCTCACCATGCCACTCCACTGTCACCTCCTCTCACCATGTCACCCCCTCTTACTCTGTCACCCACCCTGTGACCCCCCACTGTCACCCCTCTTACGCTGTCACCTCATCCTGTCACCCCACCTCACCCTACCTCCCCACCTGTCACCCCCCCTCACCCTGTCACACCGCTCACCCTGCAACCACCCCACCTGTCACCCCCCTCACCCTGTCACCTCCCTCACCCTGTCACCTCCCTCACCCTGTCACCCCACCTGTCACCCCTCTCACCCAGCAAACCCATCTGTCACCCCACCTGTCACCCCCTCTCACCCTGCCACCCCACCTGTCACCTTCCTCACCCATTCTCACCATGCCACCCCATCTGTCACCTTCCTCAGCCATTCTCACCATGCCACCCCACCTGTCACCTCCCTCTCACCCCATCTCACCTTGTCACCCCCTCACCCTGTTACCTCCCTGTCACCCCTTCTCACCCCACCTGTCACCCTCCTCACCCTGTCACACCCCTCACCCTGCAACCACCCCACCTGTCACCCCCTCACCCTGTCGCTTCCCTCACCCTGTCACCCCACCTGTCACCCCTCTCACCCTGCCACCCCACCTATCACCCAGCAAACCCATCTGTCACCCCACCTGTCACCCCCTCTCACCCTGCCACTCCACCTGTCACCTTCCTCACCCATTCTCACCATGCCACCCCACCTGTCACCTTCCTCACCCATTCTCACCATGCCACCCCACCTGTCACCTCCCTCTCACCCCCTCTCACCTTGTCACCCCCTCACCCTGTTACCTCCCTGTCACCCCTTCTCACCCCACCTGTCACCCCCTCACCCTGTCACCCCTCCTCTTACTTTGTCACCCACCCTGTGACCCCCCTACACAATATCACCCCCTTTATTCTGTCACCTCACCCTGCCACTCCCCAAACAATATGTCACCCCCTCTCAGCCTGTCACCCCACCTCACATTGTCAGCCCCTAACTGTCATCTCCTCTCACCCTGTCACTCCACCTCACATTGTCAGCCCCTAACACTATGTCATCCCCTCTCACCATGTCACTCCACCTCAAATTGTCAGGCCCTAACATTGTCACCCCCTCTCACCATGTCACCCCACCTCACATTATGTCACCCCACCTCACATTATGTCACCCCACCTCACACTGTCAGCCCTTAACACTATGTCACCCCACCTCACATTCTGTCAGCCCCTCACACTCTGTCACCCCCTCACACTCTGTCACCCCCTCACACTCTGTCACCCCATCACACTCTGTCACCCCCCTCTCATACTAATGTCACCACCCTCTTACTCTGTCACCCCCTACACAATGTCACCCTCCCTCTCACACTAGGTCTCCCCCCTCTCACAGTAGGTCTCCCTCTCACACACTAGGTCTCTCACCTCTCACATTATGCCACCCCTTCATACTGTCACACCCCTACACAATGTCACCCTCCCTCTCACACTAGGTCTCCCCCCTCACACACTAGGTCACCCTCCTGTCACCCCCTCTTAATCTGTCACCCACCCTGTGACCCCCCCACACTGTCACCCACCCGTACTCTGTCACCTCACCCTGTCGCTCCCCACACACTGTCACCCCACCTCACACTTTCACCCCCTCACACTAAGTCACCCACCCTCTTATTCTGTCACCCACCCTCTTACTCTGACACCCCCCTCTTACTCTGTTACCCACCTTCACTATGTCATCCTCCCTCTCACTCTGTCAACCCCTCTCACTCTGTCAACCCCTCTCACTCTGTCACACCCCTTTACTAATGTAACCCTCTCACACTGTCACCACCCTCATACTCTGTCACCACCCCTCACACTATGTCATTTCCCCCACACACTCTGTCACCACTCTCTAGGCACACTGACACCCCTCCATACACACGGTCTCTCCCTCCGCACACACGGGCACCACTCTCCGCACTCGGGCACCTCCCTTCATTCTCACTGTCAACCCTCAACACTCTGGCACCCACCTCCATACACTTTGGCACCCTCCTGCTCTTTTACACTCACCCTGCCACAGTTACCCCTTTACTCACCCTGTCACCCCCTGAAGGCAATAATTATACACACTGTCATAAAATAGCTCCGCCATAAACTCAGTGCCAAAGGCCACAGGCAGTACACAAACATACACATGCTCAGAGAAACATACATACATATACAAGGATACTCACTGCCAGACACACATTCTCAGGCACACAGAGGTAGACAATGCAACAATGTATACATAGACTAGCTCTCTATATCCAGTGCTGCAAGCTCCCTCTTCAATATATCTACAGCTTCTTATACACACAAATCAACTGCTATTTTTTCAATAATGGTGTTAGTGGGGGCCTCATGTATGAGTCTCGCCTAAGGCCTCGCCAAGTCTGGAGCCGCCACTGGCGCTGGATCTTGTATGCTGTATGAATAGGCCCCAGCATCGTCCTCTAATGTATCCATGTTCAGGTGAGTGCAGCCCTCTTGTGTTTTTATATATATTTAGAATTTTTTTTTTTATACCTTCTAGGGAATTTGAAAGCTCTTTGCATTGTGAAATGGCTAAATTGTACTTAATCTCTTTCTCCCACACTTTGCTTAACTTCAGCAAATATGTGGACTCTTTTCCACAAGCCATATGGTACACAAAGATACGTTTTTAGTAAGCAAGAGACCACAAGGATGGGTTTGGATAATATGCTTTGTGAAAATGTTATTTATTTTGGCTAAGCATAGTGGTAAAAAAATATCTAAGTTGGTTTTAAAAAAAAAAAAAAAAAAAAAAAATATATAACTCATAACTCCTGTTTTTCTTTAACATAACCTCTAGGGAATAACATACATTGATCATCCATGACAGTAATGTCTTAAAAAAAAAAAAAACAACGCTACTCACTTTGAAATCAATGCATGGTTCTTTCTACGGTGTTGTATAATTATACCCTACAATAGGAATCTGACGTATTATGTGGATCACTGGAAGAGAAAATCACTAATTATTCTCTATGACAAGCATAGTGTTCTTACCCTGTAGATTTAAATCATAGATTGCCTACCATGGAGGTCTTCCTGCACACTTTTAATTTTGATTCTCAACTATTTCTATAAAGAAATTTTGTTTTTCCCTCTATTCTAGAAATCACATTTCCACCCAAATATACTACTCAAAATATGGAAGAACAAAGTCCGTTTGTATGGTGTGTATACAACCACATCATAGGGGTGCACACGGGGTGTGCCTGGGCACACCCTAATCTAGGGTGCACACATGTCCTGGTTTGCCCATGGGGTTGGCGAAACTTGCGCCTGACAGGGGCGCAAAAATCACTTGTCAGACTGCGTCCCCTTGGCATGTACTCCCGGTGCCCCCTCAGGCTTCATGCGGCTTCATAAGGGAACCGGACACACCGTACACTGGGAGGGGGAGCGCCTCCCGCTCTGCGTAGGAGCGCCGGGTGTCACGTTACTGCCCGGCATTCAGTGTGTATCAGTGTGCCCGCCGCCAGAGATCAAAAGGCCCCCCTTCCCTGCTATGTCAGGTAAGCGGCACAGAGGGGAGCCAACAGTGTGTATGGACATGGCAGAGCAGAGTGAATAGCTCTTTGGCATTAGGCATTAGGGAAGGAGGGAAATATGGATATGAGGGAAGGGAGGGAGGGGGGTGCAAAGATGTAAGGGGTAGAAGGTATGGGGAAGCAAAGATGTAAGGGGTAGAAGGTATGGGGGAGACTGATGTAAGGTGGGGGAATGATGTAAAGGGTAGAAGGTATGTGGGGTGATGTAATGGGTAGAAGGTATGGGGGGTGATGTAATGGGTAGAAGGGGTAGAGGGGGACAAATATGTAAGTGGTAGGGAGGTATGGATGAGGAGACAAATATGTAAAGGGTAGTGAGGTATGGAAGGTGGGGCATAGATGTAAGGTGTAGGGGGATACGGATGTGGGACATAGATGTAAGGTTTAGGGAGGTATGGATATGGGGGGGCATGGATGTAAGGGATAAGGAGGTATGGGGAGATGGATGTAAGGGATAGGGAGGTGTGGATTACGGGGACATAGATGTAAGGGGTAGGGATGTATGGATATGGAGGGGCCATAGATGTAAGTGATAGGGAGGTATGGATATGGAGGGGCCATAGATGTAAGTGATAGGGAGGTATGTATATGGGGGGGGGTATACATGTAAAGGATAGGGAGGTATGGATATGAGGGGGCATAGATGTAAAGGATAGGGAGGAATGGATATGGGGACATAGATGTAAGGTTTAGGGAGGCATGGATATGGGGGGCATAGATGTAAGGGATATGGAGGTATGGATATGGGGGAAGATGGATGTAAGGGATATGGTGGTATGGACATGGGGGAAGATGGATGTAAGGGATATGGAGGTATGGATATGGGGGAAGATGGATGTAAGGGATATGGAGGTATGGATATGGGGAAGACAGATGTAAGGGGTAGGGATGTAAGGATGGAGGAGAGATATAGAAGGGATGGAGACTACTAGTGATTCCATGATAAAGATTTCACCCCTCTTCCTCTCAGTGAGTCAGTAGTGGGGGGGTGGACATGAAATGGGGGAATAGACATTAAATGGGGGGGAAATGGACATGAAATATGGGGGGGGGGGTATGAATTATGGGGGAATGGACATGAAATGGGGGGTGTGCATAAAATATAGGGGGATATGAAATATGGGGGAGAATGGAAGCTGAAACCGACGCTATGTCGCTGTGTCCAGTGTGAAGAGGGGGTCCAGGAGGGGAAAGGAAGTGTGTCTGCGGGTCTGTGTATGTATGTATGTATGTATGTATGTGCGTGAGTATGTGTGTGTGTATATATATATATATATATATGTATGTGTATATATATATATATATATATATATATATATATATATATACGGCGTGTGTGTTTGTGCTTTAGGGTGTACACCTTAATGCAATAGGCTGCGCACGCCTATGAACCACATCTACTTCTTGCACAAGTGACTAAAATGCTGTAAACACCTAATGTGTAGGAGATTATTGAATATGCACAT
The DNA here is from genome assembly GCF_036172605.1 of Pelobates fuscus. Classification (NCBI taxonomy): domain Eukaryota; kingdom Metazoa; phylum Chordata; class Amphibia; order Anura; family Pelobatidae; genus Pelobates; species Pelobates fuscus. The sequence goes on along the minus strand of NC_086317.1, from coordinate 270,892,321 downwards.
TGCTGTAACTGAAAACGATGAGTTGACCTGTATTGGCTGAGAAAACTCTTCAACGGCCCGGTCTCTATGACTTCTGGAGATTTGCAGCAAATGGTGAACATCAAGAGAGGGGAATGTGTTTAGTGTTTTAATTTATGTCAAACTGGTTGTGTTTGATTCAGTATTTGTACATGCCAGTATGTGTTTTTAACAAATCAGTTGCTTTTGTTTCTAGCACTTATACCGTGTTTTCTTATTTCTGCGGGAGATGTCTGAAAAATATATGATAAACCTCTTTATTTACAGGAAAATTGTGAGAGTGGACAAATTATGTAGAATTTTGTAGATGATTGTGACAGTGTTTTGTGTCAGACAAATATCATAATAAACAGTATACAGCCCAACCTGAAACAGATGAGTACGTGAAAGCCGTGAAGTGAATTTATAGCCCGTTACAAAAGTTGGCTCCATCTGGATAGAAGGTCTGTTCAAATGACCTGAAGCAGCATTGATTCATCCATGGAATACAAATGACATCAGAGAGATATGTGAATTACTCAATGGATTAATATATACGGATTTCTACAACTGGTTTATCTCATAATTTGTTTGTTTGTTCTCTCCTTTTTAAATGGAAATTCCAGACCCCTAAAGCACTTTAGCTTGCCGAGAAGCTTTATTTTAATAGAAATTAACACTTTTCTAAATTAAAGGCAAAAAGAAGAAATGAGAACTTAAATGGAGAAAACAATCCCACTCAGTGGGTGTAGTCCAATCTCGTTCTCAGTTATATACCTCCAATTGTAAATGTCACATATGAAGTGATTTACCTTCTCACCTGTAGTTGCAAACTAATGTATGTCGGTAAGACCTTCCGACCTTTCAAGGAGCGCATAAAAGAACATGCGAGGTGCACAAAAAACCGTATGGAGACACCCATCTCTAGACATCTCAAAGAAAAACATGGGGGTGTATCCAGGGATATACGGTTCTGCGGGTTAGAACTGGTCAAACGAGAACAGAGACGGGGGGACTTTGATAAAATCCTGCGTCAAAAAGAATGCAGGTGGATTCACAAATTGAAGACCCTCAATCCGAAGGGTCTTAATGAGGGTTTCTCATTTTCCCCTTTCATCTGAATGATAAGTCCCCTCTTTATATGCCCTTGTTCACTAAACTAGTCTTGCGCATTCAGGGCCGGCCTTAGGCATTTGGGCGCCCTGTGCAAAAAATCTTCACAGCGCCCCCCCTTCCCGCCCCCCCCTCCCCCACTCCTTACCCCTTCCCACACAACCTGTCACACACACACACACAGGCAGACAGCCATACACACACACACACACACAAACACACTCAGGCAGTCATACACAGACAGCCACACACAAACACACACACAGACATAGAATGTGACGGCAGATAAGAACCATTCGGCCCATCTAGTCTGCCCAGACAGTCACACATAGGCAGTCACACACAAACACACACACACACAGGCAGACAGCCACACACACAGCCACACACAAACACACACACAGGCAGACAGCCAAACACACAGAGGCAAACAGCCACACACACACACACAGTCACACACACACACACACAGACAAACAGTCAAACACACACTGTCAGACAGCCACACACACACAGTCACACACAGACAGACACACACACACACACACACTGGCAGACAGTCACACACACACACACATAGGCAAACAGTCACACACACAGGCACACAGCCACACACACTCACTAACAGACAAACACACTCACACACACACACTAACATACACAGACACACACTAACAGACACAGACACACACTAACATACACACACACACTAACAGACACACACACACTAACAGACACACACTAACAGACACACACACTCACCCACATTAACACATTTTTTTAAATTTATTTAGACACCCCCCCAGCCTCCTTACCTTTGGGAATGCTGGGGGGGGGTCTCTTCCTCCCTGGTGGTCCAGTGGCTGCTGGGCGGCGCTGGCGGGCGGCTGGCGAGGGAGCACTTTCTCTGAGCTGTATGCTCAGCTCCCTCGCGCGCCGCAGAGTGAGGCTGGGAGCCGGAATATGAGCTGTACGCGCGAGGGAGCTGAGCGTACAGCTCAGAGGAAGTGCTCCCTCGCCAGCCGCCCGCCAGCGCCGCCCGACCGCCCAGCAGCCCGGCATGTCTGTTAGCCGCAAGGCTAACAAGACATTTGCCTTGGGCATTTGGGGGCGGCTTTTTTTGCCGCCCCCTGGAAAATGCCGCCCAAGGCAAATGTCTTGTTAGCATTGCAGCTAACAGACATGCCGTGTGAGCTATGCGGCCGCAGGGTGCTCCCTGCACCATGGCGCCCTGTGCGGCCGCACAGCTCGCACACCCCTAAGGCCGGCCCTGTGCGCATTGAATATACACAATTTTACTTTACTTTATCACTCGGTAATTAATATCCCGTTACCTACTATACTCTGTAATTAATATCCCGTTACTTACTATATGGTTTATCCAATCCTCCACTCCATCTTCAATTGAATGGTTGTAATGAGAATATAATACCCAACTCTGTTGAGCGATGAGTTTATGCCTATCCGACATAGACATTCTACTCTCTACCTATATTCCTCTCTCTACCCTTGTTTATTCTGCATTTCATTTAATACAGAATACCCGTCAAACTAACTTATATTGAGTACTTATGTGAGTTTATGTACACATTATTCTTGGGGGGCTCCCTTCACACTCCCCCCTTCCTTTTCAGTGAACTGATGACTGACCCTGCCCACTTGGCCCCTTACTCCCATAATCTGAGAATACATTTCACCTTTAAGAGCACCTATAATATATATTACATATAAAACAAAAGACAATAAATAAAGGTAAAAAAATAATAAATAATAAACAATAAAAAATATAAAAAACAAATAAAATATAAAAATATAAAAATAACAAATGGTTTATTTATTATTTGGTGACATAATGTCCGTCTAACATCTTACCGCCAGTGCATAGCGCTATCAATCTGCACTTTATGAAAACCTGTATATCTCTCCTTTTTCGGTCTATTAAACAATACATGAACTGTACACACTACATGTAGTCAGCGTGCATTAACACACCTTATATGTTACAACTTTGAGCGATATAGCTAACCCACTATGGGTCTTTGCTTGTATTAAAACCCTTGAATGACGGAAAAGGAGTTAAATATATACCTTAGTCCAAATACTTTAGCCCACCACGCCTCTGTGTGTATTTACTGTTCGGAGTATGTTATCCGTACCCACAGAACGGTACACAATGTGATCTAGGTGCCCCCCCTCTATAGATGGGGCTCCTGGGGGCAAATCAGTACAATCACATTGGTGTTTCGTATACTGTGTAGCTCTTCTATACAATACGAAAACCGATGATGTTGCCACTTGTATTTTTACCCGCAACGGGTTACGATCTTACAGTGCGGCATACAAAGGGTGACCACTCCCCTTTCCCCCGCTGATTGGACGGCACTTTATGGGAGGAGCCCACGAGTCCCACGTGGTCTCCGGGAACAGCCCCTGCATGCGGATTGGCGGTCGTCCCGTAATGGGAGGTCTCTCTACCCTTTATAACCGGCAATCAGTCCAGTCACTGCCCAGCTCTTGACAAAGGCGTATTGAAACGCCGAAATGCGCGTCGAGCGATTTTTGAGCCGATGCAATTTATTTTCACTCCTTTACTTTTGATTTAATCCATATTTCCTTTTTGGTTGGGTCGTTATTTTTACTTTCTGTTCATGTATTGTCTGCTGAGTGGATGGGGAATGCTTTTATTTAGCACCTTGGTTTGATAACTCTATGGGGAGATAGGGACAGTTTGAGGCTGCCTTGAAGTAGCAGATAATTCCACTCTCACAGATGTGAGCTAGACAGCTAGTCCAGGGCATACCTAGGATTTTGGTGTAGCACTTACGCGAGGAGCGTTTACTGGTTTGCTGTATTAAGCAGGAATACCCCCCGATATTGGAGAAATACCCTCTAATCTGCACAAACTATATGCAGGAACACTAGAGAACACTAGGGGTTTTCCTACATATGTATATGCTCCATATCACTTCAGGACAAGTGCACCATTTTTTCTGCCATTTATAGTGACTATAGTTCTGTCTACTCCCTGTGTTATTTTTACCTCTACCAGGCATCTTCCTATATTTTGATATTTACAACCCCCCCCCCTCTTCATATGTGACATTTACAATTGGAGGTATATAACTGAGAACGATATTGGACTACACCCACTGAGTGGGATTGTTTTCTCCATTTAAGTTCTCATTTCTTCTTTTTGCCTTTGACTTTATCTGGGGTTAAGCCCCTTTATACCTCTGGTAACCTACCCGGAGTCTGTGGAGCTGGCTAGTCTAACTTCACTCCCTCCTTCTCTTTGTTTAACTTTTCTAAATTAGCCTTGTTACTAAGGGACATAGAGGGGGTTGGGGTACACCATGAGTTACCACACTGGGTGACCCCAACCCTAGTGATGCCACTGATTGCAGAACGGCACGGAGGAGAAGGGAGCTGAACGGAGCTGCTGTAAAAGTAACAGCTTGCTCCCAGCCCCCAACAGGACCGCCGGGTTTGTAATGAGCCCGGTGGTCGTGGTCTGTATTATGGCAATGTAAGTTGCCATAATACAGACACTGACTCGAGTACAAGACTAGTGGGGCTTTTTCAGCACAATAAATGTGCCAAAAAACTCGTCTTATACTTGAGTATATACAGTATATATAATATTAATTAATATATTTTAAACTGTTTTAAAACTTTATTTTACTTATTACAGGCAACAGGGGGACTACCTGTCATTCCAGGCAGTCCCCATGCTGGCACTTCTATCAATGGGTATTCCGTCCATGTGATTGTGAGGTCCCTGCAAGGACCTCGCGATCACATGGCCCAGGAGGGCCAAATCGGCAGCAGGGGAACTGTCTGGAATACCAGGCAAGTCCCTCCATTGCGATCACCGGTAGGGGATAGCCAGCGAGCAGGTAAGTCCCCTTGACAGCATAATACGTCTAAGTGGTTAGAAATCAAAGAAGGGGCCGACTCGGCTTGGGGAGTCGCAGCTTGCTGAGAGCTGATGGCGGGGGCCGGCTTCCCCGGACTCTTGGTTTATACTGGATAGAGCTGTCTGTTGGTGAAACATCTCAACAGCTGACAGAGTTAAGATGCCGGCTATTGAAGTTATTAATAAAGCTGTGGCCGTTGCCCTTACCTAAATCTTATTATTCTTGTGTGTTTATTGGGAAACTGGGTATGGGATACTTTGTCAGGGTATTTATATCGGCAGACATTTTGTGCTATGATAGAAATTAAAGTGTATATTGCCTAAATCATTCTGAACAGAGCAGACTCCATTTTGTTATCTTCAAGCTAACAAAAGACACAAGATTTCTATCCCTTCTGTAAAACTAACCACTTTTCCAGAGCTAAAGGAATGCTTAGTATATACAAACCAAATTGATAAGAAATGAGAACGGGGGATGGACAGACTGTCTAAATGCTAATGGAATATAATTAATTCTAAACCCAGACATTTGTGACAGAGAAGATTAAATAATTTAATTTTACTTTCGATATTGTAAGATCCCATTGTGAGTTAGAGGTCATACTTAGTTTACGAACTGTCATGTTAGAAATTATAGCAGAGTTGCCAGACACATAGTCTGAAGAAAGCCCAAAGAAACTCTTTGAACTGACAGAAAACTTAAATTATAAATAACCATAAAGATAAGGTAAATTACGTCAAAATAGCCACCAGGAAAAGTTAACTCTTTCCTGGTTAGGAATGTTTAGTGGGACGAGACTGCCCTCTATAGACCAAATACTTAAATTGCTATCTGGAAGGTAACCACACCTCCAGTTTTCTATTGGTCTATCACCTAGTGAATTTTCCCTTTAAAAAGTTAAGACAAAGGGAAGAGAGAGGTATGCAAAGGAAGCAAAGAAGAAAAGAGGTGAGCAGTCGGGGGCAATGCAGAGAAATCCATGACAGATATCCACTCCAGGGCACTCAGAATTTCTTACACACCATCACACATCCATTCAGTTCCTGAGACTACCTACTAATCTGATGAAAATATCTACTCAACTGGTAATTATACTGGTTTCATTTAATTAATCTAAATTAATTAAAATTTTCTAATAGCATGATATATGACTGTATAAATCACAATCAGATTTCGATATTTAGAAATCTTAGTTACTAAAGAATATATAGTTATAATATCCCAATCTGCAGATGGGAGAAGAATAATTATGTATTAATGTGACATATCACATGTTAGCATATCGTGATATTTATCCAGGTGTATTGATTTGCTCTAAAATAAGATAAAATATCTGTTTAGGCAAGTTAAAATTCTGCTTATAGAACATGGTAGATTACTCTTATTGGATGGTTCCAGGAAATGACTAAGGAGCTGGTTTAAATGTTATTTTATTTAAAATTACATGAGAATAGATCTTAATTACCTAGGAGGTCTAGTCAGCATTGAAATGGTTTTTCTAACTGTCAGCTAAAGTTTTAAGGCCTTAAGCTGCAAGCTCTGTGTCTGTGTGTAAGTTTCACTTTCTTTCTGTGAACTACCGTCATAAATCTTGTCTTGACAATTAAGACTGTGTCAGCCATTGGATTGTGTATTGCCATTGTATTGCATACCATGTTATACTAAATATTCATTGATTATTATCACGCATGTTACATATTATTATTATTTAAACTGTCACAATAAATTGTATCTATTTTTATAACAAATTGTGATTTTATTTATATGGAATACATTTCACTTACACAATAACGATCTTTGGGATCTGAGAATTGAAATAGTGGGCAATTCTCAACTGTTTACTATTATCATCCCATACATATTCCCACAACTTGTTAGCAGTCAAGAGGTTGCAATTGCCCAGAACCCCCTGCCTTGCATAGACTTCTCATTGAGCTACATTTGGAAGTCTGTGATTGTACAGTCACATATAGTCTGGGTGGGGTTAGAAAGGGAGAGCTTGCAAAAGCAGCAGACAAGAGAACTGCAGGTTTTGCAAGAAGTTTTTAGATTTAGCCCCCAATGGAAAAATTCATAATTAATTGCATGGGTGTTTTCATTTGGCGGTGTATCTACTAAACCGTGATTTGTATTTATTTTATATTTGGGCAATGGAGTGTCCCTTTAATTACAAGATTGAGGAACATTATTTAATTGTTTGTAATTGTAATGAAATGTTGCTAATACTATTACTAATACTGCACTCTCCTGGATCCCAGGGTGCAACCGGGCCTGAGGTTGGCCAACCCTCACAATGTGATTTGCAAACAAGTAATGATGGTCCAGGCACTCAAGTTCAATCCAGTGGGCAGATTTATTGGAGCACAATCGAAACAATGATTCGGCCCACAACAAGGCCTTTGTAAATTTAAAAATACAGGAGAGCGCACTAATAAGTATAAATATGGATAAAATAAAAATAAAATAAGAATATGATGGTATAAATTTCAGCAGCTAGACATAAAGCAAAACTCCTTAAAGATCGTGCCCTAAGTATATGAATAAAAAATGTCAGGGGGGCGGGGCCAGGCCGCCAAACAAGATGGTCGCAGGACAGACCAGCTCCTGGCACTAACAAAGAAATAAGCATGGAAAATGAACTTTGGGCACAAAAAGCCGACCAGCTGAGGTGGACCACATCGGGGGGAGAGTACCGGACCCAGGGTGAGGCTGGCCTGCATGGTTTCAGTCCCCTGGAGGAAGAAACCTCACCGGCGCAGACGAGGCCTACTCCGGCGGTGAGTGGGGCAGACGGCCGCTGCCCCACTATCCTGCTCATTGGTACTCAGCCAAGGCCGGACCCGACGGGAACTGGCCCCATTCCCCCCCCTCTGGACCGGGGGGGTGATCCCGGTCCTTACTCCCGCATGCCCCGATCATCTAGGGCGCAGCAGCAGGGCCGCCCTGCTCAGACACCAAGACGCTGCAGACAAGATGGCGGATGGTAAAAGAGAGGGCGCCAAAATCGGAGCCACCACAGGCTTACCACCGAATCAGGTAGAGAGGCGCAGAAACAACCCACACTGCTCTCCCTTCAAAAGAACATACCTGCGGGCCGACCCAGCAAAAGGTGACTCCCTCTGCCCGACCTACCTAAAACCGGGGAAGGGGACAGAAGAGAGCACACAGCACTCACCTGGACATCGACCCAAATGGAAGCTGCACTCCAGACAAGATCGTCACAAGTGTCAGCCACACACCCAGCGTGAGAATCTGCAGCACCATGAAGGCTACCGCGAGCACAAGCGGGTCAGTACCTATCACCAGCACGAACTTATACCACCCAAGGACAATAACCTGCCGCAGATAGGCATCGGCTAAACAGCCTCTCACAGGTCCCATGGGGTCAAGCTTTCCGCTGAAGGTTTGGGGAGAACAGACTTGCTACTCCACTATAAGCAATAATTTACCAGCCTAGCTCCCCACTTGCTATATTATGTTATTTTGTATTATTCCTCCCCGCATTCTGTCTAGCAATATAGCTCAATACTGTCTTGCATATTATTCTACTAAGCATCCTAGGGAATAACGCCCATGGCGTGCAAACAAAGTTAACATATTCGTGTTATATGTTCCACAACTACTGAGCCTGATAACTTGCAGGACCTAACACTGCTAATCCCAAATAAGCATCCACAGGCAGTGAAAGCATTACCCTGTTTATACCTACAACAAGTAGGTTTTTTCTTATTTTTGTGTCTAAGTCTAAGCATATTTGAGCCAGTGTACCAGATAACTACTACATCTCATGTCTAAGCTTGCTAGGGAAGCTTGCCCACCTATACTGGCTTGGCATTCACACAGTGAGGCTACTTGCCTGTGTAGTTTAGACATTAAGACATAAGTTTATATTATACTGTTAGCAACCTATGACAGCTCTGTCTATTTCTCTCTTGTAAATTAATCTTATGCTATTGCCACTCGCAAGGTCTAATCTACAGAATTACTCAGCATTACTTTAACATATATAAAAATGTGCCGTTAATCTTAATGCGCCAACTGTATTATCCGTGTATAAGCTCGAGGAATGCTGTTGGGGCACCACGAGCCTGCATGTTATTCATTCACAGCACAATAAAAATAAAGAAAAATAAAGAACAAGGACTGAAGTCTGTTTTCCCGGAGCGCCTCATACCTGCTGCATGGATCATGGGTTCGGAGCACCTGTCGTTGGCAGTGGTATGAGATAGATGCTTCACACATACATGAGACATGAATAAAATGTTCCAATGCATATTATGATATTCACGATGGGCAACGCACCAGTTAGTGTTCTCTCTGCCTGCCCCTTTGCGTAATCTGGAACCCCAAGCCCCATTGTATAATCGCTCTAAAATACCCTCCGTAACCGGATAATGAATCATAATCCTATTGTTTGGGACCTGCGTGTTCCACGGTACACTGGTTATGCCACACTGTTCAACGAAGAAACGGTTGCTATTCCGATCAATGGGGACATATGCTTCCCGATGTCAACCTGCTTTCAAACACCATACTATACTAAGAAAAGGATCCTGATTCGGTCACTGGGGACCTGCATGTCCCAATGTAATACCATATTTGATTGTATGAAGTGTCGTATTCTGGTGAATGGGGACCTGCAAGTCCCAATGTATAAATGCTTTGATACACCCTCTTAGACTCAACAAAGTCATCTCTTCCTGTTGATAGAGACCTGCGTGTCCCAAGGTTTACATGCTTACAGATATACCAATAAAAAAATATATATATATTTTTTAAAAATGTAGTTCCAAATCACCACAATGTCAATTATCTATTTGTTTTCGTGGGGAAAAAAATCCTAATTTGTTTATATTTAAGGAGTAGTAAAATACCAAGAAGTACCAGCTTTAGGGCTTATTGCCATTTTTTGCTATTGATCCTTGTAAGCCAGGTTAATATTTGAAGTTAATATTTAAAACAGTTGACTAATCAAAAATGTTACCAGTATATTAGAATGTTAGGAGATTAGTAGAGTTATATGAAAACCTTTATCTCCAACTACATGGAAAAGGCTGACGTAACGTTGTATGAAAAACTTGCATGAAGCCAAAATACTGCTTTGATTTTATTTTTAGCAGTTGGTGTCTATTGGCTATACTTACAAACCTTGTATTAATGTATTAAAATAGCTCAGAATGTATTACAAGGCTTGGGCAAGTCCGAAAAACATGTTGGAAGGAGTTTAGGAGATTTGAAATGATGCAGAACAGTGCAGCCAAAGAAAGTTATAACTCTATTCTAGATGTCCTGACTTAAACTCAAGCATGACAGGAAGAGCTATTTGTCATGTGCATGCAAAATGAAATGCAAACCATATGCTGTTTTAGCTCGTAATCAATGCATGTATGTGAAGGAAGGAATTATTATTTCTAAAGTTGACCTTTGAGGGTCAGACCCCTGAGCAATACATCATTGGACATAATTGCAGAGCACGATAATTCAACTGCATGAGTCATTGTTTGTTATTGTTTTAAGGAGCTTGTCTTGTCTAGGTAAGTACATGAAGGATTATGAGAATCCCATGTATTGTAAATTATGATCATTTGAATTCCTACATAGTTAAAGTTGAAACTCTAAGGTTTAGTCACTAAAGTGAGAATTCCAAGAGAATTTCAAAATTTAGGCCAAAATTGCTCAATAAGAAATATTCCAAAATTCCCCAAGTTAATTCTGTTTTCAGTTGGGCTATTTGTTTTCCATCCAATTTTAATTTTAATAAGTGGACATAAATAAACAGCAAGACACCAGACATAGCACGACTGTATAATAAAACCAGTCACAATGGTATCATGAAATATCTGTAGGTATTTGTAGAACAAACAGTGCTGCGTTATGGTTGTATGACTCCAGCACAAGTATCATAGGCAACCAGTAAACAGAGTAAGTAAGTTCAAAACGAAATATGTCAGAAATATAAAGTAAAAACAATGTGATTTGTGAACCGCACTCAAGAGCAGCAGAGTAGAATCCAGTTGACATATCTGTTTAGGCGTAAAAATACCATTAATCACAAATCGTAGTCTATGGAATATTGCAGAAAGAATGAGGGCAATGAAATAAGAAAGGAGATTAAAGAAAGAGGCAGAGAAATAAGGTAAATAAAAATACAACTCACCTAACTTTAGAACAGGACCTATAGCATGGGACAGGCATAAAAGGGCCACCACCAGAGTGTTGCCAACAGCAGCCACCCACTCCCCAAACTGCCACAGATTCAGGGGAAGGAAAGGGAGCACCTGCTTAGCTGTTGAAAATCAGATAATATTGTAGGAGGTCCCCAAGAATTAGTTGATCATCTAAACTAATTGTTGAAAGCCTATGCAATGGCTATAGCTGTGAAGAAGCTAGTCTATACTTGTCGGCACCAGCCAGCTCCTTCACACTGCAATACACCAGGAACTAAAGAGGGGGGAGGAAATAACACCGCATGGGAGCTGCTCTCTTGGGAGGCAAGGAGAAGGTAATGCAGCTCCCAGTAGTCAGTAGCACTGGATCAGCAGGATAAGTAGCCTAAACATTTTTTTGTTCTGGGAGAGAGAGGCAAATAGGGATGGGAGGAGATAAGAAAATGGAGCTTGGTGAAATAATTAGATGGAGCTGGGAGGGGAGACTGAAGCGGGTCTTGCAGAGAGTTGGACTCGAGGAAGTCTGTCAATCTCACATACACAATTCTTTCAAGAATCTTGGATGCAAAAGACAGTAGCGATATAGGACGATAGTTGGATGGGGAGTTAGGGTCAAGATTTAAAAACAAAACAAAAAATAAAAACTAATACAATCAAACCGTGGACTAGCTGCCTATCTATTCAGAATTCTGCATTTATACATGGGTGTTATGAATTCTCAGTCAGAAAATTAAATTTTCTTCCCAGTTTTATTGAAACCTAAACTAACTTGTACTTGCTATTGAAGTGTCAGTGCTAATTAGCGTGATGGAATGTTAGCTTCTTACTTTCATGTGCGGCTAGATATCCTTAAGGAAGCTTTATGCCTGTTCTGCCTAATGAAAGGTCCAGCACTGAAAACTGTGTGAATAGCCAAAAGCTTTATATTTATTTATTTATAAAATATTTTACCAGGATAGATACAATGAGATTTCTCTAGTTTTCAAGTATGTCCTGGGTCCACAAAACATTGCATTGTTACATTAGGATACAATATTACAAAAATACAATATACAAACTGTATATATATATATATATATATATATATATATATATATATATATATATGAAATCCAAAGAGGTATCAGCACTCACGGTCCAGATAAAAAATCCAAATTTTATTAAAGCATATTTAAAATGATCGACGTTTCAGTCCACTACACGGGACTTTCCTCAAGATCAACAGAACAGAACTGTTGATCTTGAGGAAAGTCCCGTGTAGTGGACTGAAACGTCGATCATTTTAAATATGCTTTAATAAAATTTGGATTCTTTATCTGGACCGTGAGTGCTGCTACCTCTTTGGATTTCTTGGATATTTAAAGCCTTGGCTTAGCACCCGGCACACAAGGGACATTTAAAGCGTGAGTGCAAGAGCATTTTTTCTTTATATATATATATATATATATATATATACACACACACACATATATAAATGTAATACATAACAGGTAATAAATATATTTAACCATGACAGGTGCATTCTGTGCTGAGGTATATTGTCATAGATCTCTTAAAAGATTTTAGATTGAATGAAGATATGACTGTGTCCCTGACGTTATTCCATAATTGTGGTGCTCTGTAGGAAAAGGAGGATCGAGCCATTTTATTTTTGTATTGCGGTATGCTAAATATTGTGCTAGTACTGGATCAGAGGTTATAGGAGGTCGGAACAGCTGGGGAGAGCATTCTACTCAGGTGGGGTGGGAGCTTCCCAGAAATGCTCTTATGCACAAGGCTGGAAAGATGAAGAGTGCGTCGAGATTCCAGCGACAACCAGTTTAGCTCTTTTAACATGTCACAGTGGTGGGTAATGTAATTAACTTCTAGTACAAAGTGGCAAAACAAATTATATAATGTATTAAATTTATTAAGGTGGGTTTGCTGTTAGAGTGCATACACTACATCCCCAAAATCAATGATCGGCATTAGCATCTGTTTCCTTACTGTAGGGCTTAGGCAGGATTTGTTTCTGTACAGGGCACCTAGTTTTGGGTAAAGTTTTTTAGAGATTTTTTCAATGTGAAGGCAAAGGATAGTTTGGTGTCTAGAAACATACCTAGATAAAAGAGCAGACTGCTGTCAGTGTGCTATTTGAATTTGTTGTGATACACAGTTGTTGATTTTGTAGTTTACGTAATTTAGGTACAGTTCCAAAGATCATCGTAACAGTTTTGTCAGTGTTTAGGAAGAGTTTGTTATCCGCTATCCACTTTTCTACGTCTGTGAATTGGTTTTGGAGCACAGCATCAAGCATGAGCTTAGAGGCAGACGGCACAGCATGAGTGGGAGCTGCGTTGCGGTATTGGCCAGGCCGCCTCTGCCAGCAGAGCCCTTTGGGGCTCGAGGGCCAGCTCGCTTGGGGCCACCCCATGGGCATCTGAACAGGGACCTGTTCGGGCACCGGTGCCCTCTAGCAGGCAGCGCGACCGGGTCCCTGTAATATTATCGACATGGGAGGAAGTGCGACACGTCACTTCTTCCCAGATGCAGAAAGAGCCCCTCGCGGGACACAGAAGGTGGAGGAACTACAGGAGGAGAGAGACCCAGTCCAGCCAGCTCTACACTCATATCAGCCATAGCCAGCAGGATCTTGGGAAGCCTGCACATAAAAAGGTATGTTAGTAGAAGGGTGGCTGAAAATATAACACTTATGACATGTGTGTGTATGTATGTATGTATGTGTCAGTGTGTTTATATGTGTGTGTGTGTGTGTGTGTGTGTGTGTGTATCTGTGCGTATCTGAGTTTGTGTGTGTGTCGGGCTTCTGTGTGTCAAAATGTCAGTGTGTGAATCTGTGTAAGAATATGTCAGTGTATGAGTGTGTATGTGTCTGTGAGTTTATATGTGTATATCTGTGTATGTCTATATGCGTCATTGTGTATCTGCTCTCCTACTGCCCACCCTTGTGCATAGAGACGTGTTAGGGGGCAGAGTCAGACATGCTGCATTCAAGAAAGAAGTCTGTTGTCAAATTGAAAAAAAGAAAGAAGTCTGACTGGCCAGTGGGCAGCAGCAGTGCCTACTGCGGTTATGTGACAGCCAAAGAGGTGGCCTGCTGCAAATTAAGCTGCTTCCTGTTCCCCCAAGGTGTTGGGTTTGGTGAGCAGCTACAATCAGTCTCCAGAGAGCCTGTTCTACACCAGACCGAGGAGCCAGACTGCAGCCAAAGATCCTCATCTTGCCCTCATCTGGTGGTAAGTAGACAATCCAGTATAGTATTAGTACCATTAATCTCTAATTTACCTCACATTAAAGGGACACTATAGTCACGAGAACCACTACAGCTTAATGTAGTTGTCCTGGTGAATATAGCCATTCCATGCAGGATTTTCAGTGTAAACACTGCTGCCTGGGGACACCTCCAGTGGCGGCCACTCTGACAGCCACTAGAAATGCTTCCTGGGTCAGTGCTGCACAATGTGGAGCACTGGCATTATGCGTCTCCACGCACTGCATGGAGGAGCTATACGTTCACCTTAAAGATGCATTGATTCAATTTTTTTCTATCAGTAGATGCTGATTTGTGCAGTGTTTTGCCGCACATGCGCAATAGCCCCTTAATGCTTTTCTGTAGGAAAGCATTGGATTGGCTGAGATCATCAAGATGGAGAGGGGGCAAGACACCTAAATAGTTATTTTTGCACTATAGTGTCAGGGATACATGATTATGTTCCTGACACTGTAGTGTTTCTTTAAGCTGCTTCCCACCACCACTTCATCAACCGACGTGCTCATTCTCAGCTAAAGCAGAGATCTTCTGGCTCTATGGCTGATGTAGTGAAGGCAGGGCCAGGTAAGGAGTCAAACAGTTCTAATATTACTTAACTGCTTGTGGCTGAAATGCTTCTGCCACATGTTCTTGGAGGAGCCTGCTTGCCAGCCTCCTGCCAAAAGACTATGGGCCCTTTAAAAACATATGTGATTTCTGTACTTTTGTACTCCATAAGGAGAGACCGACCGTTGGCCCTAATTCCCTGGAACTGTTTTGGGCATAGGACCATGTGCACGGTCGGTCAAAATTATGACTTCCATACTGCTTGTTTTAAGTTACGTAGAATAGATGTGTCAATGCTTTTAAGTTTACTGGTATCCCGCACTATGACCCTGTTCTCTATTCCATAGAGGCTGTCCACATTCCTGCCCACGATTTTATATACAGAAATTGCTTCGAAAGTTTGTGTTTATCTCAAGGCTCATTTTTGTGAGTAATATTTTGCATAAGAAAGAAGATATTTCTTGTCTGTCACTGATTGACTGATAGTGATAATTAAATAGGATGTATCACCACTTAAGATAAAGGTTTTGGCCCTTAGATAAATTTAAATAAATAGAAGATCGTGGTAAGACATGAATTAAAAAGTAACTGCTTAGTTACTTTTTAACTCATGCCTCACCACTATCTTTTACATATGCAATATTTTGCATACATCTTATTACATGGTATTACACTATCATTATTTTTTGTGTCCTTAATAGGATTGGCTATATATTGGTATATTTGTTTTTTACATACTTTGTTAAGTATATTTGTCACAAGGGTATCACTGGGTGGATTTGGTTTAAAATGTTTTTTTTTTGTTTATTACTAATAACAGAAACACAGAAGGTAGAGAGAAAACTGACACTGGTGCCTACTCTGCATGAATCACACTGATCAGACTCTTCTCAGACTATTTCTTCTCACAATGTTGCAATTTGAAGGCTGCTGCAAGGTGAAGAGCTCTTCCAACTGCATATGTGTAAATCTGTCAGGCTTGCTAAATGCACTTTTCCTGCATTCCAAGGGATAGGACATTGATTGGTTTTAGCCCCCACTAGAGTGGATGTATAATGCAAAAGAAAGCTGGTAAAGATTAAAAAAATAAATGAATCATATTTACATACATTCAAAGCTAAAGCTTTAAAAAGAGAACTCTCGGTCTGTAAATGATTGGCCTCCTATTCATGAACTAATTTCATGTTTGCATTGGTCCTGTGTATTATAGACATATGCAATTTATTTAGAAACCTTTGTTTTGTCCGAAATGAAATATAAATATTGATGCAACTAATATCCAACCAGAATAGTGTCACCAAATATCCTAATAAACAGTAGAAACTCCAAACAGATAAGGTAAGAGCGTTTTTAGAGCAAATAGTTTCCACACACACTTAAAATTCTGTAAGACATATAAAACACTTCATATTGCAGTGTATATATAAGCATAAATATAAGATAAAGTTTCCCGATAGGGTCACTCACACAGAATTGTGTCTGTTATAAGTTGGCTCAAAATAGGACACCAGGGAACTGTACCTAGGCAGCACAGGGTGAGCACATCATTAGACGTATTCACACTGTGCAGCAGGCACTAGGACCACTCAGAGAGTACTTCAGAGGCGCTCTTGACGGGGAGGCTAACAGCCAGCCTGGTATGTGTTGACACCAGTCTGATACACTCCTTCAATGAATGGGTCTGCCCCTTTCCTGGTGGGCCTGCCCTTATGGGCATTACATATGACAAGAGTTGTTTCACTGGCACCCAGGGCCGGACTGGGGATACAAAGCAGCCCTGGGAAAAAAAATCTATGCCAGCCCCATAAGTCATTGCGCCATATATTGTCGCATGTAATATGTAAGGCTATGTCTTGCCACCCCAGATGATTGAGTAATTATATATATATATATATATATATATATATATATAGCTTTTTCTAATATAATATATTGGTCCTTTCAGAGTAAAACATTTAATTATACAGTAAGCATACTCACATGCAGACACAGACAATCTCACTGACACACACAAGCTCATTGATACACAGCCTCATAGACAAACAATTTCACTAATATACATAAGCTCATTGACATAAAAATACAAGCTCACTCACTAGCAGACACACACACACACATGCAAGCAAGCAAACTCACTAGCAGGCGCACACACACACACACAGCTTAATGTAGTGGTTCTGGTGTCTATAGCCTGTCCCTGCAGGCTTTTGAATGTAAACACTGACTTTTCAGAGAAAAGGCAGTGTTTACATTGCTTCCTAGTGACACCTCTAGTGACAGACACTCAGACGGTCACTAGAGGCGCTTCCTGTGTCAGTGCGGATTGGCTGAGATCATCAAGCTTGATGATCTCAGTCATAGAGGCAGAGACCAGCATGACGTTGGAAAAAAAAAAGTGAGTAAAACACTATTTTTACAAACACACACAGACACTACGACTGACACACACACACACCATGACACAGACAGACACACACACACACACCATGATACAGACAAACAGTGACACAGAGACACACACACACACACAGCATGACACACACAGCATGACACAGACACACACACAGCATGACACAGACACAGACACAGCATGACACACACACACACACAGAATGACACAGAAACACACACAGCGTGACACAGAAACACACACAGCGTGACACAGAAACACACACAGCGTGACACAGAAACACACACAGCGTGACACAGACAGACACACACACAGCATGACACAGACAGACACACTCCCACTGACATACATACTTGTTGCTACCTGTGTGGGTGGGTGGGCAGACTGATAGGTGCCCCTCCCCTTCTGTGCCCTCTTTTGCCCCCTGTGTGCTTTTTAGCCCCTTCCCCTCCTGTGCCCTTATGTAGCACCCTCCCTTCCTGTGCCCTCTTTAGCCCCCTCCCGTGCCATCTTTAGCCCCATCCCGTGCCCTCTTTAGCCCCATCCCGTGCCCTCTTTAGCCCCCCTTCTGACTTGTACCCTCTTCAACCCCTTTTGTGCTCATCTTTTGGCCCCTCTCCCCTTCCTGTGACCTCTTAGCCCCCTCCCCTCCTGTGCCCTTTGTTACCCCCCCTCCCCTCCTGTGCCCTTTGTTACCCCCACCCTCCCCTTCCTGTGACCTCTTAGCCCCCTCCCCTCCTGTGCCATTTGTTACCCCCCCCTCCCCTCCTGTGCCATTTGTTACCCTCCTCCCTTCCTGTGCCATTTGTTACCCCCCCTCCCCTCCTGTGCCCTTTGTTAACCCCCCTCCCCTCCTGTGCCCTTTGTTAACCCCCCCTCCCCTCCTGTGCTCTTTGTTACCCCCCCTCCCCTCCTGTGCTCTTTGTTACCCCCCACCCTCCCCTTCCTGTGCCCTTTGTTACCCCCCCTCCCCTCCTGTGCTCTTTGTTACCCCCCACCCTCCCCTTCCTGTGACCTTTGTTACTTCCCCCCCCCCCACCCCGGCCCCTCCTGTGCTCACCTTCCAGCCCAGCCAGCCTTCCTGAAGCTCTTCTCGCGGCCGCAGGGGGAGCAGGCTGTTCTGTCTCTGCTCCCCCTCCCTCGCGCGCAGCTTAATGAGACCGGGGCCGGAATATGACGTCATATTCCGGCGCCGGTCTCTTTCTAGCGCGCGAGGGAGGGGGAGCAGAGACAGAACAGCCTGCTCCCCCAGCGGCCGCCAGAAGAGCTTCCCCTGCGGCCGCAAGGAGAGCTTCCCCTGCGGCCGCCATCCAAGCTCTCCATGCGGCCGCAGGACATCCACATGTCTCCCCGGCCCCAGGTGCCGACGGCCCACCGGGAAATTTCCCGGTATCCCGGTGGGCCAGTCCGGCCCTGCTGGCACCCCCATACCTCCCAGTGTTACCAAGATCCCATACCTCATAATCTTCGGCGGTATGAATAAGCAGTGCCAACTGGATTAATTTAAATGGTGAGCCATCTAGATTTTTTTTTTTCTTATTCAAATGTGCTTTGGTCTGAAAAAGGTTGGGAACCACTGTTCTAGAGCTCAGTGTCAATCTTAGCAAGATTCTAATTGACTGAAAGTGGTATACTGTATTATAGCTGCCAATGTCTGTTATGTAAATGGATCCTGATATTATTATTATTATTTTTTTTTTTTTATATAGCGCCAATAGCAATGGGTAATATATGATATGGCCCCATGACTTCACTTTTGTCTCTGGTGTTTCAATTCAGTAGAATTTTGAATGCCAATTGATTCTTCTCATGTTGAGTATATGAAGTTTGTCAAGACATTCTAAAATGAGGACACTTCTCTCCATCCTCCCTCTATGGGGTTCATCCTGAATGTTGGCTGGTACGCTATATGGAAAATCAATTTCTTGAGAAGCTATTTCCTGACTCAGAGTCAGTGTACACACAATCCATACTAATGAAGATTCCAGTTTTATAAACCAAGCTTTGCATGAAAATACTGAGGTCTCTAAGGAATAATTCTCGGGAGTTTCCAGCCTGCACCAGAAGCAAAGGGACAACAGAAGGTTTAGATTATTGTCTGAATTCAGAGTTCGTCACTATAAAGCAGATGTTGTGGAGAATTTCAGAATACAGAGTGTATCCATCTATCTAGATCTATTTACAAATTAGACACAAGAGTGATTATTTTGCTTGAGTCTCCTTAGTAATTTCTCTAACTTTGAAATGTATTACTTAATAAAAGGGTAAAATGGCTAATGCTGCAAGAAAACCATTTCAACAAACAACCATTATTACAGTCCTTGTGGAGGATATCAGGAGGGTAGTAAATCATAGACAACCAAAAAAATAACGATTTATTGTAGAGATAAAAAATAATAATAAAAACAATATTAAGACTTCTCAAAAGCATATAAGCTAAATGGCAGAAAGTCCAAGTATAAAAGGCCAAACTCCAGCTAAACGCGTTTCACTCTTGTATGAGCGTCCTCAGTAGCTGTGAAGTAGCCTCAGGAATCTTCCACTTTATAAGTGTTCTAAAGTTAATTTGGATCCTCCCTTTGGGGTCACAGGAAGTGTGATTATCCAATCATAAGGTCAGAGTCTCTTTCAAATTTCTTATACTTAAGCTTATATGCTTTTGAGAAGTCTTAATATTGTTTTATTATTATTTTTTATCTCTACAATAAATCGTTATTTTTTTATATTAGTCCATATAGTCCTTTCTAGTCTCCAGGAACACTATGTGGGGAATGCTATCCCAATAAATTAGCATATTGCCAACAAACCTCAGAGCCAGGAATTCAAGGCTCTGTCTAAGGTGAGCATAACCATTACTATCTCACTATTTTGTATACACTATCTGTACAATACCACCTATGAGGTTCTCTCTCTCTGCTTGTTCCATATCTTCGGGAGAACATCGTTTGGGATAAAGGGGTGTGTTGCTGCCTCAAGAGCAAAAAGGAGTCACTTACGGAGCCAATAGCTTATAGGCTCCAACCCACGTGAGTGGTTTCAACCAATTGCTACTATTATTCATTTTTTATTTTTGTAAACCATCTGCACTATATTCTCTCTTTTTGTTGTTTTACTTTGTATGTACATTTGGACACATTGTATCACTATGTTGGAGGGGTGAGTATACCCCCTCATTATTTATATTAATATTCATTATAGCGCTCCATTTGCTGGTATATTGTTTATACCTTTTTATTCTTATATGTTTGTATCTGTGTGTGTGCGCGCCAATATGTGAGCATCTGTGTGTGTGCCAGTGTATGTGTCTGTGAAGGTATATGTTTGTATCTTTGTATATGTGGCTGTGTAGGTATATGTTTGCATATGTGTGTGCCAGTGTGGGTATATGTATGTATCTGTGTGTAAGTGTTTTGCTGTATCACTGTGTGGACATGTATGTGTATATGTGCATACATCCTAGCATTCAAACATCAAAACTACATACAAACACACTCCTATTATCAAATGCCAACACTATGTGCAAACACAAGCCTTGATTAAAACACCAGCATTAAATACAAACACTAAAACAATCCCAAAACACACCCCTGAATTCAAATGCCACTATACACGTATACCACTGCTTTTAAGTAGCAACAGTACATATTAACACACAACTGCATTCAAATGCCAATACTATACACAAATAGACCCCTTAATTTCACACACACATACACCATAAATAAACATGCTTACATTGCTGCAGAATATGTTGAAACTAGGGGAACCAAAAAAGTTTCTTGCACCAGGGCCCTATCTGCATTAGTTCCGCCACTGCCTCCTATCATTAATACCTCAATCAAACTCAAACTCGTCTTATCCTAACTCCGTAAGCACAATCCACAAGTGATATTTCTCCAGGAAACCCACTGGAAAAACCCTCAACATCTACCCTTAAGGAGAGATGGGAAAACACATGCATTTTTGCTCCTTATCATTCCAACTCGAGAGGGGTAGCCATATTGCTTAACAAATTGATTACTCCAATCATCCATGAACAAATTTTAGATTCAGAGGTGAGATTATTTATCCTTGGCATTACCATAGCTAATAGCTAGGTACATTTGAGGTAAATTTAAGTTATTTGGTCAATATATGTGAACCAAATAATTTAAATGCTTCCTTCTTCATGAAATTGCCTAACCTATTGATTACTTTTGCATATTTCAAATAATTATAGGAGGAGATGTCAAAGTGGACAGGTCTGGCTCGGGTGGACAGGTCTGGCTCTGCTCTGTTGTCCTACTCCCAGGAGGTTAAGCATTTACTTCAAAGACAGATGGAGGATATGAAATATTAAAGTCATATATCACACACATCCATCTAGGGCCCATAACACCTCATATGATCAATTTCTTCTTGGTTTCCCCTGAGTTGCTACCTAAGGTAACACAAGCAGAGATTTATAACATCTTAATCTTAGACAATGCAACAGTTGACTTGACCCTAAACATAGGTCCACCCCTCCCATTAACCCCACAATGGTGTTTTCCAAATTATTTAATAACACATGACTCTTTCAAAAACATGCTGGTGGGAGCCTGGGCTGATTTCACAGGTGACAACTTGGAACACGTAGATAACACAATGCAGTTCTGGCAAACTTCGACGGCAATAAATAAGAAGCCAAAAACAGCATATGTCTCAAATTATAAAAAACAAACAAACAAACAAACAATAGAACCAAAAATATTACCAATTTAGCACAGTGTTAGGAAACGCTTAACTGGCATACATAGCTGCACCAACCAATGCAATAAAAAAACAAACCTATGTTGAGGCAAAACAACTCTTGCACTATTTCCTATTGGAAAAGAAAAAAAAAATAATTCTCTGTGTGGAATAAATGGTAAACCTGATCATGCATTTAGCCCAATCAAACCAGACTTCCACAGTATAACCCGTATTGCGAAAACTGACGGGCGAGGGTCCGGTGAAGACAAATAAAATCTTTTGTACCTATTTCTCTAATATTTTTGCTTCACAACCAGATGACCCTATGAGAGAAATGAACTTATAAAGGGGTTCAAACCCACCTAGACTAAGTAATGAACATGAAGACATCCTTAATTAGGGAGGAATAGGTAGCATGCGCAATAAAAATAGAAAAGGTAGAAAAATCATCTGAGCGGATAGGTTTACAATTGATTACTACAATTCTAAAAGGTCAAATAATCAACATGCTAACATCTCTGTTCAATGACATATGTATTCTACCCTCCATTTTATACCCCCAACAATTGGGATTTACTAGAGAAAGACAATCCATTCAAGGGATTAGAGCTGCAATAGCTGCAGCCTCCATATAGGACAATCACTCCAACAAAAACAAACCAGTTCTATTAAGCCTAGATGCCCTTTTATCATGTATCTTGACCTCATCTTTTCAGAATTCTAAAATACAATTTTTTGAGAATTACGTTCTTTAATTTCATGAAAGCTTTATATAATTAAACACAAAGAAACAATTCCTGCGCTCAAATTCCCATTACTCCTGGGTGGCTGCAACGACCATAGTACACATCAGCCAAAATACATATAGTAAAAACCAAAGGAAAAAAGTTACCTGCGCTCTTTCCACATCCCTATGTATTTTTAAACAAATGGAGGTTTTTAGTTTCCTCCAATGGCCATGAGAGGGTATGCCCACCTGCCACTTCAAGGCAGACCTCTTAGGTGGGTCCTAACTCTAACCATTCGCCTTGATTCCTTGAGTTTCTGGCAAAGACATCTCTAATGAGTCAGAAAGGGGTATTTTTTATATACATCCCTACATGCTTATTAACCCTTAATATGGAACACATGGGATGGGCAGCAGCATTGTAACTTAGCTGTGTGATACAAAAGTGAATACAAATACAAAGAAACAAGTCCTGCGCTCAAACTCCCATTACTCCTTGGCGGCAGCAATGACCATAGTGCACATCAGCCAAAATACATATAGTAAAAACCAAAGGAAAAAAGTTACCTGCACTCTTTCCACATAGCTATGTATTTTTAAACAAATGGAGGGTTTTAGTTACCTCCAATGTCTCATTAGAGATATCTTTGCCAGAAGCTCAAGGAAGCAAGGTGAATGGTTAGAGTTAGGACCCACCTAAGAGGTCTGCCTTGAAGTGGCAGGTGGGCCTACCCTCTCATGGCCATTGGAGGTAACTAAAAACCTCCATTTGTTTAAAGTAGTCTAATGTGCGCGCAGCATTTGCCACGCATGCACATTAGACCCCACTTATCGCGGGACAGAGGAGGGGGTGGAGCTTTGATTCAGCACCATGGGACGTCGGCGCTGGGAAGGAGGTTGCGGTGGGCTTAACACAGTATGGCCATATGGTAAAACCAAATTCCTATGTTTGTTTGTTAAGATAGGTGTTTTAAAGTATTTTTTATGTATGTGCGCTACTCTCTGATCTGTATTTTGTATATTTTGGTCATTTCAGCAGAAATGTCTGTGCAATTCAGCTTTTTAATTAGTGTCACTTCAGAGTTTTTCATAAAAAATAAAGTCTTTATAAATAAAAAAAATCATCTTAATTCTGACATAGATCTTATGACCTATGTCTCATGTATGCAAGAATATTTGGGAAAGTATTGCAAAAGGCAGAGCTCTAAGCAGATTCATCTTGCCATATCCTGCCATTTCTCATCAGTTGCAACACACAATTGTTGATCTGAACAGCTATGTACTTGCTCTACTCATATTGGATGTCTATTGTTTCATCCTGCAAATGCACAGACAAATCTGTGGAGGATCCGGCTGTCTTGTGAGGACTTCTAAAAAACCTTAAAGGAACACTATAGTCACCTAAATTACTTTAGGTAAATAAAGCAGTTTTAGTGTATAGATCATTCCCCTGCAATTTCACTGCTCAATTCACTGTCATTTAGGAGTTAAATCACTTTGTTTCTGTTAATGCAGCCCTAGCCACACCTCCCCTGGCTATGATTGACAGAGCCTGCATGAAAAACAAACTGGTTTCACTTTCAAACAGATGTAATTTACCTTAAATAATTGTATCTCAATCTCTAAATTGAACTTTAACCACATACAGGAGGCTCATGCAGGGTCTAGCAAGCTATTAACATAGCAGGGGATAAGAAAATCTTAATTAAACAGAACTTGCAATAAAGAAAGCCTAAATAGGGCTCTCTTTACAGGAAGTGTTTATGGAAGGCTGTGCAAGTCACATGCAAGGAGGTGTGACTAGGGGTCATAAACAAAGGGATTTAACTCCTAAATGGCAGAGGATTGAGCAGTGAGGCTGCAGGGGCATGTTCTATACACCACAACTGCTTCATTAAGCTAAAGTTGTTCAGGTGACTATAGTGTCCCTTTAATTTTGTACTTTTGATCACAAAGAAGCAAAAGACCTGTTGATGACAGCACAGAGAGAAATGGGTTCTGGAAGGTATATTAATTTTCCTACCAAAACTACTAAAATATGTCAAGCTTTGCACATTTTTTTTCAACAAACCCCACTCAGACATTTGTTCATATTGTATAGTGGCACAGTTGTCATAATAATTCTTGTTTTATGGCTGTAGTCATTTTGACCTCAGAAAAATCCATCTCCCCTAATGAATACATTCCATGGGGGAAAATTAATGACAGTACTAACAATTCTTATCAGATGTGACATACTGCCATTTAGAATTTTTGCACACATAAGAGAAAGTATATACTGTTTACACAGAGAGAGATATGTACAGAAATGCTTTTCTGGCATGAAAAATAAACCTGTTTGCCCTCAAGAAACAAAACCCATAGTGACTTTCTATTCTCAAATTATGACATTTGTTCTCATTGTAAAACATTTGTCCTCCATCTATCCAGCTACCTGTAACACTAGCACTGTGTCTAATCCGGTTATATTTTTGTGAAAGTGTATTGAAGTTGGAATATTCAGATTTTTCTAGATGGCGATGTATACTGTAAACAAAATCCATAGACACAATATGAAGAGTTTGTGAAAAATGCAAGAAAATATATTATCAAAACTCATTTATGATATTGGTTTTATAATAGCTGCATGTATTTTATTTAAGAACAATCTCAAATAAAACATTACCCACAAAATTAGACTCTGCCATCTGACCTTTCGGACTTTGCCCTTTTAACCAGTTGTACTCAAGCCCATCCCAATGAGAGTTTATGCCCATCATGGGGGGAAAAACAACCACTTTAAAGAGGTGACTTCACCTTCTAAAATGGGACTTTTCCAAGAAATACATCAACATTATGACATGATTAGTTGCTCAACTTCTCAGCAGCAAGTCCAGAAATCTGAGGAAAAGGGAGGAAAATACAAAACGATCCATTACAGAAACAATCACTGCAACACAAACTGGAGGGGTGTAAGAGTTCAATGCATGTGGACTATTGCTGTACCATGGGGAGAATTGTTTTATTGCTGACCACAAATTTGACAAGTGTTCTACCGTGACACATACTTGTATCATGCATTATTGGGCCCAAAGCCTTCTAACGCAGGGGTACCCAAAAGGTAGATCCCCAAATGTTGCAGAACTACAACTCCCACAATGCTTTGCATGCCTTTAGAATGACAACGCATCATGGAAGCTGTAGATTAAAACATCTGGGGATCTAACTTTTGGGCACCCCTACTTTAACGTATCTGCAAGCTGAAAATATTCCACTGCATGTTAAGAAAAAAAAGAAGAAATTAAAAGTCAATGGTTTATATGTGCAAATGCCAGTTTTAGTAAAAACTCCAAGTCTTCTCCCAGCTAATCGAAGACATCACTGACATTTGATTCAGGTTCATTTCAGGTCAAAGCATAGAAATAGATTTTACCGGGTGTTATAAAAGCAAAATATGTTTATATTTTCTAGAAGCACTTAATGATTATGCCATTCATCTCCAAAACATTTCACTAACACATGATTTGTTGAGATCTGAATACTGCATAAAATGTCTGTTTGTTACCAGAAAGTGATGAGTAACTTACAAACAATGTTTGATTCTATTAAAACTGTTTTTTATGTGCAGACTTAGGATATTTAATTCGTACTTGACAATGAAATGAAATATAATTTTTTTTTTTTTTTAAATGCAGTAAATTTTAAGGCAAAAATATAGAACATAATGACTTGATTAGCTGCTGTTCATGGCCAGATGCAGTATTACAGTGACTGTTACCAGGTCACATGTCCCCACTTTACTTATGCTGGCAGTTAGTATTCCTAGAATTCACTGCCAATTTGTCTCCAGGCTTGGAACAGACACTACAATCACAGGAATCCTATGGAGGTTAAAGGGAAGCCACGTATTTGCCTGGCACAGGAGTTAAGAGTACAAAGGATATATTGTAAGTAAAGACAGATTGAAGATGGAAAATTCATCAGTGATGGGGTAGAAAGAAGACAGCGTAGACAGTAAATCTATACTCTTATGTAAAACAAAATAAAAAAAATTTCTAAAAACCTGCACTAGTATATAATTAACTTGGGCTAACAGGAAACAAACAGATTTTTATGTACACAGCCCCACAAACCATATACATATTATCGTTACATCGATTATATTTTCATAATATGGACAGAAGGAGAAGAAAGCATTATAGACTTCCATAAATCGTTCAATTAATTCCACCCGTCAATAAACCTTAAAATGAACTTTTCAAATCATAGAGTGAGTTTCTTGGACTGCACAATAACTGTCACCAATGGCATTCCTCATTCGTCTGTATATAGAAAACCCACAGACAAGTACAGCTACCTCCACAATTCCAGCTTCCATCCCATCACACCAAGCAAGGTATCATCTACAGCCAGGCAATCCAGTATCACCGATATTTGCTGTGACACAAAAGACAGATCAGCACCTAAGTACAATGTCAGAATCATTTAGGCAAAAGGGCTACAAGGAAAGCACAATATCTAAAAAAAAATTCAATCTGTCCTAAAAACACCACGGAAAGGCTCCTACAGTACAAAAAAAAGTAAAACAAAACAAGAATACATCTAGTAGTTACATACAACCCAACTCTAGAAGGAGTACGTAAATTATTAAAGAGCTACAACCATTAATTTCTGAGGACCCCACACCCCATATATTTCCTAAACCCCCCATACTAGCATTCAAACAAATCACTCTGCAAACTGTGTCAACATATATGTGACAATAACACAGCCAGACACAATAACAAATCATACAACATTAAGGAACCATATTCGTGCACACCTGCAAATGTGGTGTTCATGATACAGTGTACCGTGGGTGACAAAGGTTGCTACACTGGAGAAACTGGCCTTAAGGTGCATCTCACAGACACTCAATCAAGAACCACAAGGAAA
Organism: Pelobates fuscus; assembly: GCF_036172605.1. Classification (NCBI taxonomy): domain Eukaryota; kingdom Metazoa; phylum Chordata; class Amphibia; order Anura; family Pelobatidae; genus Pelobates; species Pelobates fuscus. The sequence continues at coordinate 270,864,546 of NC_086317.1, read as the reverse complement.
ATGGATATTGTACAGATATATACAAATGAAATTAAAGATTAAAACCTATCATTTATTGTTATATTTAAAATACAAAAGAAAATCTTTAAATATCACACAGTGAAAAGAAGGTACTATTGTGAACAAAGAAAGAAAAAAAGAAAGAAAAGGGAAAGGATATATATTTAACTGTACTCTAGTTAGCTTAAGTACCCTTGTATTGGCAGTCAGCCAGACTCTTAGTAGAGAATGACAACATATATATCTCGTAGTCGCTACTTTGAAAGAATAACAAAATGTTATAAAGTAGATAGACAGTCAGTGGTTTGTGTCAGAAGTAGCTAGTTAAACTAGAGTACCCAGAGGAAAACATATTAACTAGTCCATATAGTATTAACCTGGATGATATGGAGCTGTCTAGGTTTAGCTAATAATTGTAGCAGAGGTTCTAAACTGTGCCTTCATGGGCATCTAATTTATTGCAGGTACTGACTATACAGCCTATATATTATCTAGCTGTCTGTTAGAAAGTAAATACATATGCTGTGCATTGAAGGGCACCTATTTGCTTTTGTAATGAGTGTCTCAGTACACTCAATGTCTCTGTGTGACTTCAGGGACACCTATCATTAGATAAAGCTAAACACCTAAAATCAAGGCAGCTCCTATCTTGACTAATATCAGGTAATACTGGCTCAGTTTGACAGCGGCTACACTCAAGTCTCCTATGAATGTTATTAGCTCAAATGGTAAAGTGTCGTCAGAGGGAGTTAAAAGTACTCTTTAAATCTTTAGGATGCCAATGTAAATGATCTTCTGAGCCGAGCCCTGACGCGCGTTTCGCCAGGCAGGCTCTTCAGGGGGAATAAATGAGGATGGATTCCTGAGCTGTTATTTATATCAGATAAAAGGGTTCTGATCGGTTAACCCCTAATGACCAATTGTTGTCTTTAAGAGTGACTGACAGTTAAATTCGCCAATGGTAATGCCCGAAGGGGTGGGGGCAATGAGTTAATCTTATTAGCATATTGGTTTTGCAACCTAACCAATGGGAATGTCTATTCAGTCAGTGCAGCGAGAAAGAGGAGTTTTGAATAAAACCCTTTCAATTGTAAGTGTGAATCGTACTGGTGTCATTATTAGCTAAGGTTATGAAAGGATTTCGTTATAATCAATCAGAGTTTATGAGACAATGTTGTTACAATATTGTGTATTGTTTTTAACATTGTAAATACATTATGAAATTGTTGTGTAGATATCTAAGGAATTAAATCCTATGGTCTGTGTATTGAAGTCAGTCAAAGGTATGCCCTGGGATTTTTAAACCAGTGACATTTTAAAATAAACAAACTCCCTGTCAGGGTATAATTTGAAGTATCTTTTTCGAAGATCGATACACAAAGCGAAATTGGTCATGGGGATTAAAATAAATGAATTCCTGAAGTTTAAGCTTTGTAGTGATAATGGAAACTAATATTTATAGTTAGAGTAAGTTTACATGGATTCAATTATGCATTAATATACTAATGTTGTGGTTATGGTGCTAGTGTTGAAGATTTATCTATAAATGAACTAGGTATAATTAAATTCCTCATTCAGCCCCAATGGGGCTATTGTTTTGAATTTAAAGATCCATTTTGCTTCTTTCTGGAGGAGACATGAGTTGAAATCACCTTTTCTAGAGTACGGTTGTAACTTTTCGATGGCTTGAAAGCTGAGATGAGACATATTGGAATTGTGAAAATTGGTGATATGTCTTGCTACAGGAGTGGGGGTATTTACATTAGTGATTAAATGGATATGCTGGAGTATCCTTCTTCTGAATTGTTGGAAAGTTTTTCCTATATATTGTTTCCCGCAACTACATGTAATTAAGTAAATTACTTTAGTAGTTCCACAATTAACAAAGGCATTGGTGTAAATTTTAAAGTTGTTTTGGTTGGACACTGTAATTTGTCATGGATTGATATATTGACAGGCTTTGCAGTGTTCACATCTTTATGTGAACACACATATAGATATTACGTAATACGCTGCTTTTGAGTTCCACTTGACGTGGAGATATGCTCACGACTTTCATCTTGTCTGTAAGTGCAATCTAATAAAGTGTATTTGTATTTAAATTTTACATCACTATGTGTGGCCTTTTTCCTCCACATATTTAATAATTCTTATCATCTGAAAGCCACCATCCTCTTTTTCCGTTTAACCCCGAGTGGGGTGAGAAGCCTGATTCGTCTTTCGTTTGTGAGTTTTCTACCTTACATAACCAATTTTGTTTTGAATATTTTTATTGTTTTCACAATATAAACGCATTTATCAAACTGATTTGTAATAAAGTAAGTAGTTGCCCGCGCAGGGGCATAAGCATTGGTAAATAAAGGTGCAGACATTTCGTCGCTTACGCAGAAGCGGATTCGTCGTTGCCTGTGTAGCAGAACATATTGATTCATATTGTAAACTGATCTATGTAATTAAATTGGATTATCGCTTAAGCAAACGTAATTTCTGGTTGAGGCGTGGGTATGCAATTATCTATGTATTGATCATGTTATTAAATAGGTAAAAGACAAACACCATCTTGGAAAAGCGTTGAACAACACTATTAGCTATATATCTAGTTAATTTAATTAGTTCTGCTCTGCCTAAGCCACATTAAAAACTCGGTAAACAAAAATAAACTAGAAAAGGAATTAAATGAAAGTAAGCCTTGATTCGCATGCCCTTAAATACCACTACCAAAAGACCAATCAAACCTATGCACCAACAATGGCACTTCAAGGGTATATTTAGTAATACCATATTTAGTGCCTTACTGCGTGTTAACCCTGTCAGTGCCCGTGGCGACATTGCGGCCCGCCGGCCCCCTCTCAGGCTCCATGTAGATCAAGGCATACATAACTGTGGTTTGCTTGGCACATTCCAAGATAACAAAAGGTGCATCATTTGTTATTTGGGGACCTTGAAACTAAAGGTACTAAAAACAATCAGAATCTTATAGCAAAATCTTATAGCAAAATACAGATGCTAGAGAGTCCAACTTTCCCATCCCCCATGCGACTCGGATCCTAAACAGTTGTCTTAGTCAGCTTTAGAGAGGATCTCAATGTTGCTGGTGTCTTTCTGGTTTTGGGGCGAGAGAAGAGTGGAGAGTGGCTGTGGGACCACTGAGCTTCTCCAGCTGACTGTGAAAAAAAAATTAAAAAAAAATTGTGAGTCACTTCGCTGGAGGGGGGCTAGATGGAGTCCGGAGTTCTGAACCTCCCAGTACCTCTCTCCGGGTTTGCCGCACCATGCGGTACCTTTTCCAGTCCCCCAGGCATCCCCAGTCACAGAAGGCCCCCTTCCTCCCCCCCCCCAATGCTGTTGAACGTGCCCGCGGTGAGGTCCACCATGCTGTGGGCACTCAGAGACCGCAGCTGTCCAGCGTCCCCCCCCCTGTAGAGTCCACCAGGGCTTCAGCCTCCTGCACCTCCCCAGCATCGGTAAGGCCTCTTTGGAGCTCCAGCCTCGTCCTGCCTCACCCTCCTCCAGTCTCATACTTGGTGCCGGCACGCAGCCCCCCGGTCACCGGTCCACCGGGTGGTCTGCGCACCCCAGCTCCACAGGGCTCGCAGATTTGGGGGCATTTTCCCGGGCCACCACCAAACCCGAGTAACAGGGCCGGCTCCATGCCAGTCGGTTCGCCGCCCAGGGGAGTCTAGTTGTGGGACCCGCTGTTCCGGGGGGCCGAGGAGCCCTGGTCTGGGTTTCTATAGTGTGCGTGGGGTGCCCTCCCCATCGCTTTTCATGCGCGGGGTATCCGTCCGCCATTTTGGCTCCATGAGGGAGGACAACACTCACCGGATGGGTCCCCTCCTCCAGTCTCTGAAGCTCGGACTCTTGGGCCGGGATCACCCCCCCGGCCGTGTGGGGGGGGAGCGGGGCCGGATCCGACCCCCTGCATGCCTCTTGTGTATTGCGGTTCCCGCTCATGCGGCTTGTGACAGGCTTTATGCGCTCCGTTAGCGGTGCTCGCCGGGTTTGTGCCGCAGCTCCCCGCTCTCTGGCTCCTCACCATCCGACTACCTGTCATTTCCTCGGATGGTTGGAGCAATTTCGGGTCCAATTGTGGTATTTTTAAGCTGTTTGATGCTGTTAGTAGCCGGAGCCAGCAAGGGTGGCTGCTGCTCGGCTCGGCGGCCCGGCCCCGCCCCCCATAACCAATTTTGTATTCTAATACTGTATTACGCTATGTTATGTTTATTGTTATTGTAGATCTGCCAAGTATCCGTTTTTCCTGGATTGTATTTTTCAGGTTGTTTTGAGAATTTTTTACGTTTACTGGGTGTTTTTCCACTCTAATTTTTATAAGGGAGTAACCCTTGGTACTTCTGTTGGTCATCACTTCACCCAGACTGATCACTGCATCCAAAACCTCAGGATTTCCTCTGTTAGTTACTACTCTGGTAGTTTGGCATTAATGTGTATATATATATATATATATATATATATATATATATAATATATATATATATATATACACACATGTATATATATACACATATATATATATATCTCATGTAAAATAACAGATTAAATTAGTATATTGTTATAACTGTTTTATTGGACTGGAGATCTTCCCTTTCTCGAGTGTAAAGCATGAAATGTTTATACATGGTGAATGTGCACAGTACATAACCCTACCTGCTCAGATGTACAAAGCAGAATCAGAGCTTTAATGAAATTAATTTAGTAGGAATTGAAACATGACACTTGAAATGTGCTGCTATGACACTTGCTGTTTGGATATAAAAACATATCAACAGGATACCAACAGCTCTGAATGACTGACTTTAATCAAGCAGTAATGATATTACAGTGTTACAGACACTGTAGTCTCCAGTCTATTTTTTACACATAGTTTGTTTTAATGACGGAACATATGGCAATAAGTAGTAAAGCAATATAAAATAATTAGTATAAACATTTGCAATAGAAACAACCACATGTTTCTTATTTTGTTTTTACATAAGGGAAAAAAAAAAAGAAGGAAAAAAAAGAATAAAGAAGAGAATGAAAAACAAAATTGAAAGAAAAGGACAGGACGGGAAAGAAAAAGGACAGAGGGCCGCTCCACACCTGGACATCATGTAAACTGCTGGAAGAACATCTGTAGGTATTCAAGAATTGTTCATTGTGTTGAGCAAAGATTCTGTTATACATACCATATTACTGGTGTACTAGACTTTGGATTGAATGTGATGAAAAGTTGGTATGATGTTTGTCCATTTTATAGCCATGGTGATTTTATTAGCTGTGAAAACTATAGATCAGGGCTCTCTTATGTTTGGTGAAGTAATGAGGGTGAGATCACAGTTTAGAAGTGTAAGAAGTCGTACGTAGAGGTGCTCCGTCCAGTTGGACTTTTTCAAGACAGAAATTATATAGTTCAAGGTTACCCATAAAGTAGGCTCAGCAAGCAGGAAATGCCTCCATAAAATATAAGAAAAAAATAAAGAATAAAAAGTGGGGAGTACCAACCAAAACCATGCATTAACCTTTTACTATTCCAAAAACTATTCATATTAACAAAACAAAATAAAACAAAGACGAAAATTTTAGGACTAGATGAGAAAGGGACCTGCACTTTCCTTATCACATATGACAAATTCAAGATATATAATATAACCAATTACATAAATGACACAAATAAATCAATCAAATTGTAACATACATTGCTCGAAACTCAGTCAGCATATAGAACAGGTCTTTAGTATGAGAAATAAAAGATAAAAAAAATAAACAAATAGCAGAGGTGGCCACAATACGAGACGACCTGCGCGGCCTGACAAGCAGGCTGGGAGTCGTGGAAAGCACTTCCAATACCCAGGCAGACCAGATTAAAGATCTGCAACGGGCAATCGCGGACCTTAAACAGCACAACCTCCTCGCAGACCGCAAACTCGACGCCCAGGAAGATACGCGGCCACAAAACAATTTAAAAATCAGGGGAGTAGCAGTAAGCGTTACAGAGGCTGAACTTCCGCACTTCACCAGGCGGCTTCTCACAGCACTTCTGACACCCAAAACGGCCAAAGCGACCCACCTAACGGGCCCCTACTTACCTATATGTACATTCAATTCAGCCTACCCTAGCGATACTAGACCACCATGGTAATCACTGATGAGCATATAATACTCGCAAACGGTCTATGCTATTAGTATAGGCGAATCCTAGGAGCCAACGGTCTCTGTAATTACTACGCGCAGATACCGTAAGCAACAGTCCTGTGCAACCGGTACTTGCAAATAAGTTGTGCACACACTCTATGCAACGATGTTATGCAACTGGTGTGTGCACACGGCCTATGCAATTAGTATAAGCGAATATTCTATACAACTGCGCACTGCACACGATATGAACCACTATATTATGCATACATCCTGCGCAATCACTACACGCAATTGCCATATGCAACACTTTATACAACTGTCATATGCAACTATTTTAACACTGTGCACACACGGTCCGCGCAATTAATATACGCACTTACTCTATGCAACCGATATGCGCACCTACTTCTAAGCATACACTTACTGCAATCGTTCCCTGCAACCAATAGGTGCAAATGTTATACACAATTGTTTTACGCAACTGTTATGCGCACACGTTTTGTGCAACTGTTGCACACTAATGTTGTCTACACTTGAGATGAAAGATTATATGCAAATGTTAGTGTAACGGATCGCCTGGCACCCCGACTTGGTACCTCCGTTAATGGATGCTCCTAGTGCTTCCTGAGGACTCCAAGCACTCTGGCAGACACCACAATCACCGAATCCGAGAAACCTTTTAAATTCTCCCAAGCATATGAATGCTGTAGACCATTGAATAGGAACCATACGAATAGGCTTGTACTCCTAGCAGTCAACTGGAACAGCATGCAATAAATCCTTCCCCCAATAATGAGACGACACATCACTTTAAGGGTAAAACAGGAACTCTCGCCTGGCTCATCCAGCCTGGCTTTTATTACACTTGTACACTTACAGGCCACACCCAGGGGGAGGCATAAAATAACCAATCACATACATGGTTCAGCCCACACATCCCCTCCCCTCAGATAACATTAAACCCAATTATCCGGTACACCTTTTCAGCCAAGTTCTGGATGTACCCCAAAACCCGGCATCGCTGGATAGCCCTTATTCAGGGGGACAACATATCCAAAATTCAAGTCATTCGGATGAATGGTTCGGGAGATATGGGGTTCCAAAGATTTGACCGACCGCATGGGTAAAGTATCCGAAAACAGTTCCATGCATTTTGGCCCTGCGGTCGGTCACAAACAAGGGAATGAAAACAGGCGAATTGCCTGTGTTATAGAGCCTGGAGAGGGTTTGAATGAATTCCCTTGTTTGAGGGGTTCTTTCTACCGAACGGCGGGCCATTCGGTAGTTTTTATACGAATTTCTGGAAGTATGGAGGTCTCAGCGGTGTTTGCCTAGTCAAGTGTCCGATTTTAGTTCCAGACACTCGACGGCAAAACACCGCTGTTCGGTAGTTTAAGATGGCCGCCGCCACATGTTTGTTTCCCGAATGGCGGCCACCCAGAGGACAAAGAATACATTACATGGATTGCCAATTACCTGTTTGCAACATTGTTGCAAACTGTAATTGGAGGCACACTTATTCCTGGGTGGTCTGGTTGTTCGGTAGTTTCACTCAATATAATGAATGGAGTGATTCTACCGAACAATCAGGTGAATGCTGCATACATATCCCAGGTTAAGCTTAACACACAAATACACATATAATATTACAGGCAGTACACTAGAATATGTAGCACAGTCTTAAAGGGACAGTAGTCCCAAAAGTCCCAATATGTCCATAGATGCTGTTAAAAGGGCCAGTAGCAGCAATATACAGTACAATATGCCCCAAATAACCCAGGGGCCATAGTCAGTAGGTAGGAGGCTAGCAAACAGGCTTCTCCAGGGCCCAGTGGCGAGGTTGGTTTCGCCACATTTCTCCCCTTTTCCAAACATACTAACAGGGTACCTGACCTCTTGCCGGTCAGTGCCCTTGTTAGTCCAGCAGCCCACCCACAAAACAGAAACAGCAGTACAGTCCACCCACAATGAATGGTTACTACACCTGAGTAATGGAAAAACTTGTCCAGGTCCAGGTGCCTCACCCCGGCTGTGTGGGGGACTGGTAGGCTGTTTTGGTGGGTTGCTGAGTGGGCAGAGACCAGCGGTACTCTGCCCTGGTGCCAGCACTACTACAGGAGTAGTCTGGTTGGAGCCTGGTTGCTGGAGACCGACTGTCTCCCCTTTAGCTGCGCAGCTCTGCTGCTGGAGACCGACTGTCTCCCCTTGAGTTACACCGCTCTGCTGCTGGAGACCGACTGTCTCCCCTTGAGTTACACAGCTCTGCTGCTGGAGACAGACTGTCTCCCCTTTGGCTAAACAGCCCTGTTGTGGGGGGGCAGGACCGACCGTCCCTACCCCCTGTGCTGGAAGTGCAGAGACCACGGTCCCATCTGCACAGGTGTGGGGCTTACAGTCTCCCCCTGGTACATTAAGCTGCCGCTGGGGAGAGGTGGTAACCAGCTCCTCTCCCATTAGAACACTCTGCCCATTGATGATCTGCCGCTGGGGAGAGGAGGTAACAATCTCCTCTCCCATGCCTACTTTCAGTCTTTGTGGAGGGAGACCGACTGTCTCTCCTCCCAATTCAGTGTCCTGCTGCTGGGGAACGGAGACTGGGCTCTCTATTCCCAAAAAATCATGCTGCTGCTGGGGGGTAGGACCAACTACCTCTGCCCCCTGTAACTCAGCCTGCCGCTGGGGAGGGAGGACGCTGCTCTCCTCTCCCTGCACTTCACACTGCCTTCCCGGCATATCACTCTGCTGCTGGGGGGTAGGACCAACTACCTCTGTCCCCTGTAACTCAGCCTGCCGCTGGGGAATGGAGACTGGGCTCCCAATTCCCTGCAATTCACACTGCCGCTGGGGAATGGAGACTGGGCTCCCAATTCCCAACAAATCACACTGCCGCTGGGGAGGGAGGACGGCCCCTTCAGCTCCCTGTAACTTGGGCGCAGAGACCACGGTCCCATCTGCGCTGGTGAGGGGTTTACTGTCTCCCCTTGGTGGGTTAGGTTGTCGGTGGGGAGAGGGGGTAACAAACTCCTCTCCCTTACACACCTTCAACCGCTGGGGAGAGGGGATAACAGGCTCCTCTCCCTGCACCGTAGACTGCCGCTGGGGAGCAAGAACGGCACTTTCAGCTCCCTGTAACGCACACTGCCGCTGGGGATCTGGGCCGACTGCCCAGCATCCCTGTAGGGCCGGTAGAGAGACCGCAGTCCCATCTCCACCTGCCATCTGTGGGTCTTCCCAGGACCAATTCGTGAGGCCCCTCAACATTTGTGAGTAAGGGCCACCTGCTTCCCCACCTGGCAACTCTGGCTGCTGCTGGGGATCTGGGCCGGCTGCCCAGCATCCCGGTGGGCCCGGTGGAGAGACCTTGGTCCCATCTCTACCTGCCTGTTGTGGTTCCTCACAGGACCAGTCTATGAGGACCCCCACTTCGGGTTCCTCCCGCCGCCTCAGGGAAAGACGGCTAACCTCCTCGGATGCAGCCTCTACTCGGCTGCTGTAACGCTCCTGCTGCTGAGCATACTTCCTCTCTTTCGCCAACCGGAATTCTCGGTCCAGCCTTGTGTTTCGCTCGGCCATGACCTGGTTCCAGATCACCCGGCGTGTCTCCATGGGTATATCATCCCCATACTCGGCCACTCGCTGCCTCACCTCGGCCAGCCAATCATCTCCAGAGCCAGAACCTTCCATACTAGTCTGCTCCCAGGGGCGCTGCACGACTGCTAGCGTTGCCCTCAATTTGTAAATCCAAACGTACTGTGTCTCCGAGCTGCTTTACCTCGCACTAGGACGCCATCCCACCGCTGCCACCAATGTAACGGATCGCCTGGCACCCCGACTTGGTACCTCCGTTAATGGATGCTCCTAGTGCTTCCTGAGGACTCCAAGCACTCTGGCAGACACCACAATCACCGAATCCGAGAAACCTTTTAAATTCTCCCAAGCATATGAATGCTGTAGACCATTGAATAGGAACCATACGAATAGGCTTGTACTCCTAGCAGTCAACTGGAACAGCATGCAATAAATCCTTCCCCCAATAATGAGACGACACATCACTTTAAGGGTAAAACAGGAACTCTCGCCTGGCTCATCCAGCCTGGCTTTTATTACACTTGTACACTTACAGGCCACACCCAGGGGGAGGCATAAAATAACCAATCACATACATGGTTCAGCCCACACATCCCCTCCCCTCAGATAACATTAAACCCAATTATCCGGTACACCTTTTCAGCCAAGTTCTGGATGTACCCCAAAACCCGGCATCGCTGGATAGCCCTTATTCAGGGGGACAACATATCCAAAATTCAAGTCATTCGGATGAATGGTTCGGGAGATATGGGGTTCCAAAGATTTGACCGACCGCATGGGTAAAGTATCCGAAAACAGTTCCATGCATTTTGGCCCTGCGGTCGGTCACAAACAAGGGAATGAAAACAGGCGAATTGCCTGTGTTATAGAGCCTGGAGAGGGTTTGAATGAATTCCCTTGTTTGAGGGGTTCTTTCTACCGAACGGCGGGCCATTCGGTAGTTTTTATACGAATTTCTGGAAGTATGGAGGTCTCAGCGGTGTTTGCCTAGTCAAGTGTCCGATTTTAGTTCCAGACACTCGACGGCAAAACACCGCTGTTCGGTAGTTTAAGATGGCCGCCGCCACGTGTTTGTTTCCCGAATGGCGGCCACCCAGAGGACAAAGAATACATTACATGGATTGCCAATTACCTGTTTGCAACATTGTTGCAAACTGTAATTGGAGGCACACTTATTCCTGGGTGGTCTGGTTGTTCGGTAGTTTCACTCAATATAATGAATGGAGTGATTCTACCGAACAATCAGGTGAATGCTGCATACATATCCCAGGTTAAGCTTAACACACAAATACACATATAATATTACAGGCAGTACACTAGAATATGAAGCACAGTCTTAAAGGGACAGTAGTCCCAAAAGTCCCAATATGTCCATAGATGCTGTTAAAAGGGCCAGTAGCAGCAATATACAGTACAATATGCCCCAAATAACCCAGGGGCCATAGTCAGTAGGTAGGAGGCTAGCAAACAGGCTTCTCCAGGGCCCAGTGGCGAGGTTGGTTTCGCCACAGTTAGGTATTCAGACCGAGGTCTATCCGAATAGCGGGTAACTGAACGTCAACTATCCACACCTTAATAGGTACAGCTGGGATAGGCTAAATGGGCTACCACAAAACACTTGCGCAAGCGTCTAACAAACAGATTCACCTAGCTTGTAACTCAGCATATAGACGCCGCTACGCTAGCACAGATACACTAGCATAGTCAAACATCATTTGTTATTAATGTACGCATAACCTGCTTTTAATGTCATTATCTACTTTTACTTCGGTTAAGAAAACGTATAGTCGTGTTGGTTTAAAAAAAAAATGTGCGAACATCTATGTCACTGTCTACAATGTACAATTTTTGCATTACGTCGCTGTGGCGTTTGTTGAAACCATGTACCGACCCGCACAACAAAAATAAAGAATTTATGAAAAAAAAATAAAAAAAAATAAACAAATAGATCTTTATTAAATATAAATAAGTATGAAATATAGATCTCCTATAAAAGTAATATCAATATCTTCATTGAGTCCTTTAGGATTTAGGGTATTTAAGAGACATATGCAATTAGATTGGGGAAGATCTAAGTTATGGAGGATGGACTGGACAGGAACTCTGATGGGGCGCTTGTCTGCCTTCATGGTTGACAATCAGCAGTATTACCCTCAGAGAAATAAGATGATTCACGATGGACTTTAGCTGTGGGCTATATTACTGCATTCATCTGGAGAAAGTAGGGCTTATGTTGCATTGTGTGGTTACAGGCTGCGCTCATAACAGATCTCTGGCCTTGACAACCACATCTCTGAGGGGTTTAACCAGATTTCGTTGTGAGTGTACGGCTTGATATATGTGGTCTAGCCTTAGAGAGTCTAGAGCGGCAGACCGGAGAAAAATAGGAAAAGGAACTCACTGAAGAATGTTAAGTGCACAAATCTTTTATGGAATACTCTGGAGTCAGATAATGGATCTCCAGGTGCACGTTTCAAAATTATCTTTTGAATTTGGATTAATGTTTAGGGTGGACCCAGGTGTGTACTTGGGAGCTCATCTAGGTCATATTCTAAGATATCAGTGTGGGGCCATTTCCTGTGAGTATTGCTTTCAATCCTCAAGGCCAGCTTAAAATTAGGTAGTTTTGATTCCTGTGAACTCCTCTAGGTCTAAAAGCAAGAACTCTAAACTTACACTATCTTAAAAGAAAAGAACTATGTTTTGCAAAAAATTACTCACATGGACTTCATCAGTCATTTTTTCTTGACTGTGCACAGAGGAGAGAAAATTACTGATAGTCTTATGAGAGAAAATAAGCAGTACTATAGTGGATTTGGCCTACCATTTATGTGAATGAGGCATGTTGCACGGAATCATTCTCACAAATGATTGAATGCTGCTTTCTAAAACACATAGGTCCAAAATCATGTTGCCATCTTGGACAGACAGTTGACATGCTCCCCTCCCAATCTCCCATTAGTCTTCAGCTTTGAAGTCTGGGACATAGAGTAATATCTAATGGGGCAAGGAAGGTCAGTTCATGTGACACAAAAGAAGTCATGAGTGTGAGCGTGAACAGAATAATGGAAGTCAGGGTAAGGATTGACAGACGGCTAAAGTGCAAACTTATAAAGGTTAGGTCAGTAATGAGGTGGCATTCTTTACATAGTTTATAGGGTAGTCTAGGTGCACACGAGGCCTAGGAAGAGCAGTCGGCAGTATTTAAGATGGAAGAAAATCAGACAGGAACATTATATTTTATTATGTCAGTGCAAGCTATATTTTTGTAGAATGACAATATGAAAGAAGCAGAAGAGAAATTAAAGTAAAAAAAAAGGTGCTAAGGCCTTAGGTTTGGTGATAGTACCATTGACTAGAAGAGACACTTGAAAAGGGGTGTTTTGAATGAAAAAGAAGAGGTCATCTCATGTCTTATTTAATTGGCTTTATTTAACCCTTCTCCTGGCTATATCTGTTTTCCCCTCCCTCGCTACTATTACCATCAAGTATAACTATATGATGCAGTGAAAGTAATCAACACCATCACTACTTGGAGTCTCATTGTGTATCAGTGGAAGCAGAAGGGAGGCACTGTTAAATAGAGGCCTTGCTCACAGGCAGGAAAAGTCACACTATTACACTATGTATAAAAATTGCCACAGGCTATTCCAAAATGCCCTTGGCTGCTTGAGGGACACAATTGCCCTTTTTGTGCTTCATTCACTACAGAATGTAATGTCACATGTCCATTGTCCACTACAGACCCTGCTTATCGAGCAAATATCAAATGTAGGAAGGAGTAGTTACAGGTATCTTAAAATCCAACTAGGAATTGTTAAGGAACCATCCCACCATTGACATAAGGAAAATGTATTTTATGTGTACTCATGATACATAGCAATGTTACAAATGTTGATGATTATTCATGAAAAATTTAACATTATTTTTCAAAAATGGTTCATGGCTATTTCTAAATAATGCCTGGAAGAATAATTTTTTGCTTGGTGCCTCCTGGATCCAACACGGACTATCCACCATCTCGGAAGTCTGTTTCCATCTTAAGCCTCATTAAGGAGCATAATTTGTATAAAACTGCTTCTCCCCCATTATGGATTTCAAATACTTACATCAAACTACATCAAATCATCATGTTACATTACAACATATCCCAGCTATCAGTCAGGATTTGCAGAATAGAACTAAATAGAACTTTATTGAGAATAACATTAGCAATACCCTCTCTCTTCATACTGTAAATATTTATCAAGGGTGAAAATTAGCATATGCTGTTAAGAAAATGTAAAATAAATATTTATGTGATGGGTACAGTGGTGGATTTGGTGTTGGCATGGGTTGAGGGGACTTAGTTGTACTTCCAGAGCACATGAAACCATCTATTTTCAATTATCTGCAAGATGTTTGGCATATCTTTAAACTGCTAATGAATGACAGCAATATTACATTATATGAAAACATCTGAGAGACCTTTTTAATAATTCATGAGAGTTTTATCTTTATTAACTTTTAAATTCATATTTAAATGAAGAAGTCAGTATCCTAATTAGTTTACATTTAAATTAGTATCATAAAGAATCCAAATCCTGTAGCATGCATACAATATTTATAATTGTAAACTTTTTAACAGATTTGGCATTCTTGCATACAATGGCTCAGTCTTTCTCCATATGAATCAACCCCAACTCTCATTATATGCCTTGATTAGTTCAGTCTGTTTTTAGTCATCTACCACAAAGTTTGAGAGAGAAATTTACTATGTGCGAGCAGTCTAATGTCATCCAAAGCTACATTCTTTGACTTTTCCTAATATTATACATTTGTTCTCAATCTTTACATCTCCAAGTAAAAGGGTGGCTATGATGTGAGATGTGAAGTGATTTATTTATTATTTTGTAGATCTCTCTTTATTGTCAAACCACAAATATCACAGGCAATATGTTAAGAGAAGGCATAAGACAAAAAAATGTAACCTATGTTGAATGTCAGACATTGGGAAGGCAACGTTTTTAGGATTGAGTTTTTTAAGATAATAACAGATGGTAACATCTTCACTCTTAACCGCCAAACCTGTTTTACGCACTTTACAAGAGCTCCGGACAACCCGATATAATAAAAGTGATTTTGCCACAAAAAATCAGCACATATGATCCGAAACTCTCCCCATACATCAGAGAACCACTGGATGCTGTATTTCCCATCGGATTGGGGCAGAATTACCGGCACTCGACGGTCAGAACTGATGCATACTACACGTGGGCTTAAAGGAGTCAGCTGTTTCCTCTGCTCTTAGACTCTCAGTTGTTTCAGGAGACCACCAGAGTTTCTCAAAGTGCCCCGCTTAGAGGTGAGTGTGATCATGGTACTCTTGCTACCCCTAGAAGCGACAATGCGATGCAACCACAAAAAGCATTACCACATAGAAAGTCCTGCACTCCCAAACATCAGATAGATGGTGGCCTCCCTGGAATACCTCCAACGTAAAATATGCCTACGAGGTATCCCTGAAGAGATCAGTGGAGACACAGTCTTGCCATTTGTCCAAAGAATAGTTGCATCCATGGGCATACAATGTAGAGCAGATACCCCAGCTATTCTGTCCTCTTTCATAGTATGAAAATTAGCTGCTGCACCGGCAAGAGCACCCAGAGATGTTATTTCAACTACAAGAGACATTGTGATAAGAACCGCTATTATGGCCAAGTGTAGATACTTGGAGAAGGTGACCTTTAAGAGCCACACTGTGTCCATCTACAGTGACATCCCCTTCTCTGCCCTCGCAGAACACAGGCAGCTGGCACCATTTGCCAGAATACTCAGAGATAATTCCATTAAATATTATTGGTGCGCAGAGGGATCTCTTGCAGTTACTTAGGGCACCAAGTAACTTACCTTGTCCACCTCTGATAACCCAAAGATGCTACTCCATACTCTGGACCTAAGAGTCGCCCTTACTGAAGAGGGGAAAAGCAGGAGAGACATGCTGCAAAAGGGGGGTGATTCAGAGAGAGGAGACTTATGCAGCAAATCGACTCAGCTCAGTTCCTACCCACCCTAACCAGTCAAACACCAGTAGTTCTCATATATTTTGTAATCTTTTTTTTACTTTCATTTTCAATTTTTTTTTTTTATTCTTTATTTTGTTGTGCATAGGTTTTCAAACAAGCATGTGCTGCCATTTCAGTGGTAACAAGTTTATATATATATATATATATATAGAATGTTAAGAGAGGTAAATACATGGCATAGGGGTAAAAAGCACATTTTCAGATAAGGAGTAACAGGAAAAATTAACAGTTAAGTTAGTCACAGTGGAGTTGGTCTAGCTGTGTGTGGTAGTCGGTTAAGCAGTCTGTGTGATACGTTGCAGTCTACTGTGGGACTAGCTGGTTGTGGTGTGGCTTGCATGCTGGGCAGGCGTGGTAGTTTAAAGGCCCTACAATGGCTTCTGTCAGCGGTATGTCTGGGTGGTCGTTGCTCTTAGGAGGGGCATCGTGGGTGTTTTTTAGGCTCCCATGCTTGTGGCTATTCCGCTGTGAGTGTGGTAAGATGGGTGCGTGGGCATTATGATAGATTCTGGTGTGGTAGGGCTACGAGCAGTGCCGTGGTGTTGTGTTCTGCCTCTGCATGGAGATAAGAGGCCCCTGACCAATGCTTTTAGGGCAGCAACATACCCCTTTATCCCAGGTAGTGTCCCTCCAGGAGTATACAACGAGAAGAAAAGCAGAAAAACAACTGTGTAGAATTGCACATACTATAATGGTATTTTGAAATATAAATAGTTGTGCTCACCTTCTGCAGAGCCCTGAAATCCCGGCTCTGAGGTTGATAAACAATGTGCTACTTTAGAGGGGGAATAGCACTCTCCCCAATGGAGTTCCTGATGGCTAGAAAGGACTTTGACCTAAAGTATAAAATAGTAAATAACATTTATTGTATTAAAAACAAAATAAATGGGTGCTTAGAAAGTAAAAAAGATCCAATAAAAGTCCAATAAAAAGTCCAGAATAATCAGCTAAACGCTTCCTCAGTAGCTGCATGATAGCCTCAGGAATCCTTCTTTTTAAATGTTTGAAAGTCCTTGTGGATCCTCCTCTTGAAGTCACATGGTGTGGAATTAATCACAAATTGGAAAACGCTCTACATTATATGTTACAAGAGAAAACATCTGTGGTAGAGAATTTCCATTTGTTGACAAAATTGTCAATCATCAGTGATGTTTAGTTACGTAATGTTCATTGGTAGTGACATAATTTTATATATCCAATGGTGTGAATGGTTGGCAGAAGTGACATCACTAAGTGATATTGCCAACCATCTCCATCCTCCATTTTAAATGGTAACATGATTTTATATATCCAATGATGTGAATGGTTGGCGGAAGTGACATCACTAAGTGATATTTCCAACCATCTCCATTCTCCATTTTAAATGGTAACATGATTTTATATATCCAGTGGTGTGAATGGTTGGCGGAAGTGACATCACTAAGTGATATTGCCAACCATCTCCATCCTCCATTTTAAATGGTGACAAAAAAAAAAAAAAAATACAATGGTGTGAATGGTTGGCAGAAGTGACATCACTAAGTGATATTGCCAACCATCTCCATCCTCCATTTTAAATGGTAACATGATTTTATATATCCAATGATGTGAATGGTTGGCGGAAGTGACATCACTAAGTGATATTTCCAACCATCTCCATTCTCCATTTTAAATGGTAACATGATTTTATATATCCAATGGTGTGAATGGTTGGCGGAAGTGACATCACTAAGTGATATTGCCACCCATCTCCATCCTCCATTTTAAATGGTAACATGATTTTATATATCAAATTATGTGAATGGTTGGCGGAAGTGACATCACTAAATAATATTGCCAACCATCTCCATCCTCCATTTTAAATGGTGACCTAATTTAATGGTGTGAAATTACACTTTTGGTATAGATTTAAAGAAAATGGCATAATTCAAAATCAATGTTCAAACCGTTGGGTTGTAGAGTACCAAGGTTGAACATCCATCTCATTTCCTGTTGGCCTAAAATTTGGTTGGAATCCCCCCCCCCCCCCCCCCTCCAATTTCCTAAAACTTTATAAATACCAATAAAAGACAGTCCCTTAGGATTACTATTATGGGAGATCTTAAAATGGTTAGAAATACTATGTCCCTCATATCCTTTCTTGATGTTTCTAACATGTTCCTCTACCCTTGTATGTAAATTGCGTTTCGTGCGGCCTACATATTTTAGGCCGCATGGACATTCCAACATATAAATGACATTTTTAGAGTAACAAGTAATTAAAAAATGTCTCGTGGCAGTGCAACCTCTATCATGTTCAATAATGGTGTAGAGGGAACTAACATCTGCGGTTACTAGGAAACAATTTTCATTCCACACTAGTTGGTTTATATGCCTCAAAAATTCCGGTACTATACCATCTACCTAAGGTCCATAAAATCCCACCCAACCCCCGGGAAGACCTTTAGTTTCAGGCATCGGATCTATATCATGTAGACTTTCCGAATATATAGATCGATGCCTGCAACCTTTGGTACAACGTACACCTAGTTATTTAAAAGATACAGGTGACATTTTGAGGCATATAAACCAACTAGTGTGGAATGAAAATTGTTTCCTAGTAACCGCAGATGTTAGTTCCCTCTACACCATTATTGAACATGATAGAGGTTGCACTGCCACGAGACATTTTTTAGAGCAATCTAACGATTTCTCAATTGATCAAATTAATTTTATTATGGAAGGGATCCTTCTAATTTTGACAAGCAATTATTTTTGGTACAATGGCAATTTTTATCTCCAGGCATGTGGAACGGCGATGGGAACGAGATTCGCGCCTAGCTATGCCAATTTATTTATGGCATACTGGGAGCTCCAGTTTGTCCATTATGGGGCCGGCTGGGCAGCGGGTCTCGTTACCTATCGCCGTTATATAGATGATCTATTCTTTATTTGGGAAGGCACGGAGGAATCTTTAACTAGTTTTATAAATTCACTTAACTCCAATAATTGGGGTATCATTTTATCCACAGATATTAGTAAACTTAAAGTTAATTTTTTGGATCTTAATATTTATATAGAAGATAATAAGATAAAAACAAGCACCCATTTTAAACGGGTAGATGTTAATAGTTTTATTTACACCACAAGCTGTCATTTTACACCCTGGTTAAAGGGAATCCCTAAATCACAATTTATTAGAATTAAAAGAAATTGCACTGAGGAAGTAGAATTCATTAAACAGGCACAAAAATTGAAAAATAATTTCCTTGAAAAAGGTTATAAACAAGATGTTTTGTCAAATGCACTTAACGAAGTATCAATAATAAAAAGAGATAACTTATTGAAGAATACAAAAAATAATAAGATAGAATCTAATGCCACAATACCAATTATTTGTAATTATAGCCATGGAAATGATCAATTCAGAAAAATAATCAATAAGCATTGGCCAATTCTAAGGGAAGACCCTGCTCTAACCGTTATTCTGCCAGAAAAACCTAAACTAATCTTTAGAGGAGCTCCCAATATGAAAAAATTACTAGTGAGAAATCACATTCCAAAAGATTGCAATATAAAACCGATTGACTGTAGAAAAGGTTTCTTTGGATGTGGTATATGCCTAGCATGTAAGAATACTGGAAATAAGAAAAGACACATAGAACATTTCAATAATGCAAAAAACAATGAGGAGTTCCATATAAAAAGTTTAATTACTTGTTACTCTAAAAATGTCATTTATATGTTGGAATGTCCATGCGGCCTAAAATATGTAGGCCGCACGAAACGCAATTTACATACAAGGGTAGAGGAACATGTTAGAAACATCAAGAAAGGATATGAGGGACATAGTATTTCTAACCATTTTAAGATCTCCCATAATAGTAATCCTAAGGGACTGTCTTTTATTGGTATTTATAAAGTTTTAGGAAATTGGAGGGGGGGATTCCAACCAAATTTTAGGCCAACAGGAAATGAGATGGATGTTCAACCTTGGTACTCTACAACCCAACGGTTTGAACATTGATTTCGAATTATGCCATTTTCTTTAAATCTATACCAAAAGTGTAATTTCACACCATTAAATTAGGTCACCATTTAAAATGGAGGATGGAGATGGTTGGCAATATTACTTAGTGATGTCACTTCCGCCAACCATTTAAACAATTGGATATTTAAAATTATGTTACCATTTTAAATGGAGGATGGAGATGGTTGGCAATATTATTTAGTGATGTCACTTCCGCCAACCATTCACATCATTTGATATATAAAATCATGTTACCATTTAAAATGGAGGATGGAGATGGTTGGCAATATCACTTAGTGATGTCACTTCCGCCAACCATTCACACCATTGGATATATAAAATCATGTTACCATTTAAAATGGAGGATGGAGATGGTTGGAAATATCACTTAGTGATGTCACTTCTGCCAACCATTCACACCATTGGATATATAAAATCATATTACCATTTAAAATGGAGGATGGAGATGGTTGGCAATATCACTTAGTGATGTCACTTCTGCCAACCATTCACACCATTGTATTTTTTTTTTTTGTCACCATTTAAAATGGAGGATGGAGATGGTTGGCAATATCACTTAGTGATGTCACTTCCGCCAACCATTCACACCACTGGAAATATAAAATCATGTTACCATTTAAAATGGAGGATGGAGATGGTTGGCAATATCACTTCGTGATGTCACTTCCGCCAACCATTCACACCATTGGATATTTAAAATTATGTCACTACCAATGAACATTACGTAACTAAACATCACTGATGATTGACAATTTTGTCAACAAATGGAAATTCTCTACCACAGATGTTTTCTCTTGTAACATATAATGTAGAGCGTAACCTGTTTTCCAATTTGTGATTAATTCCACACCATGTGACTTCAAGAGGAGGATCCACAAGGACTTTCAAACATTTAAAAAGAAGGATTCCTGAGGCTATCATGCAGCTACTGAGGAAGCTCATAGAGTGAAACGCGCTTAGCTGATTATTCTGGACTTTTTATTGGATCTTTTTTACTTTCTAAGTACCCATTTATTTTGTTTTTAATACAATAAATGTTATTTACTAGTTTATACTTTAGTCCAAAGTCCTTTCTAGCCATCAGGAACTCCATTGGGGAGAGTGCTATTCCCCCTCTAAAGTAGCACATTGTTTATCAACCTCAGAGCCGGGATTTCAGGGCTCTGCAGAAGGTGAGCACAACTATTTATATTTCAAAATACCATTATAGTATGTGCAATTCTACACAGTTGTTTTTCTGCTTTTCTTCTCGTTGTATACTCCCGGAGGGACACTACCTGGGATAAAGGGGTGTGTTGCTGCCCTAAAAGCATAAAGGATCCTTTTACGGAGCCAATACCATATAGGCTCCTGTCCATGTGAGTGGTTTCAGTCATTACTTACTACCAATTATCAATTTTTGGAACATCTGCACTATATTTTTGTTTTTCTTGTTTTTGTTTCCTTGTATATGTACATTCAAGTTTTTCAAGACTGTCACTGTACCAAAGGGGTGAGTAAACCCCTCTACTGTTTAGAGCGCTCCACTTGTTTGGTATAATTTGTATACCTTATTTCTGTATATAAGTCCTGGTAGAAGGTCAGCTCTGTGTCTTCGAAGGGTAGTGGCGTTCGGTCTTTAAGCGCTGCCATGATATGGAGCTTGTCCTGAACTGTGACGCACCTTAAGATGACGTCTCGTGCTGCCGGTGATTTCAGGTGAGTGTAGGTCGGGAGCCGGTAGATTCCGTCTATGGCGATTTTCTTTGCAGCTGCGTGGGGGAGTATGCTGGCCAGGAGGCGCCTTACGTAGTGAGGCAGTTCTTCTGCTGTGATTGTATTTGGGATTCCCCTAATTTTGATGTGCGTTCGCCTTTGTCTGTCCTCTATGGTCGCCATTTTGAGTGCCATAAGTTTTTGGTGATGTTGTATAGTTTGTACCTGTTCATCCAATGTTGTCAGGTGTGTTTTAACCTCCCCCACGTCTTGTTCTGCAGTTGTTACCCGGTCTGTGACCATTTGTACCTCTGTCTTGAGGAGGGCAGTGTCAGCTGCTAAAAGCCTATGGATGTCGGCAAGTAGGAGTTTGAGATCTCCCTTAGTGGCTGGTGCTGCATCTTCAGGGGAGTCGGGCTGCTGTATCAGCGCTGGCTTTGTGGCCTGGGGGGTCTCTTGTCCCCTCTGCTCTAGGTGGGGAGTGTGAACTGGTTCCTGCTCTTCACCCGCGGGCATGGGAGCGGGGCGCGGCGAGCGACGGGCGTTGCAGCAGCGCGCCGATATCCCTTTCGTCAGCCGCTGTTTTTTGGGATCTGCGTCCCATTGCTGGTAAGTGAGCTGGCGTTTCAGTAGGTGAGGGGTGTGGTGGATGCCCTCCCCTCTCTGATTGCGGCTGGAACAGGAGTTCCTCTAGGTCCTGGATCGCTGGCGTGGTGTAAGCCCCGGTTTTCCGTTTCCGCTTGGGGAGCTTGTGGTGTTGTAAAAACGGCATCTGCCGGTGCCTCTTGCCTTGCTGGTTCTGGCTGTGTGGGTGGTAGGGATGGATGGGTGTCCGTTTTGCGGATTTTGCCTGGATTAGGTTTTGTAGTCGGGAGTGAATGGAAATGGCGTCTGGTGCCGTGTGCTAGCAGGTTCCGCCCCCTCCTTTCATTTTCAATTTTGTTGAAGAGACTGTTGTCTCTTTTTCTGTGGCTGTGGGACTGAGCTTTGTGTCTTGGTCTGCACTTACTATAACCTGTGAGAAAATGAGTTAGCTAACCATTTAAAGTGTGCAGTGGGCTATAGCTTTGAGTGTGTTGAACATTGTGGCCCCATATCGTTGACAGACCACCCAAGCTTCTGAAGAGTGCAGGCTACTTCCTTGGCCTTGCAGACTTTCTAAGTCCTGAGGGATTGGTCCCACTAAGGTATCAGAATCCTGGGGGATCTGTGGTAACTTATTCAAAATCAGTGTGGGAAACAAACAGTTGGATGTCCAAAACGGACATAGTGTTCCGCCCACATAGGGGGTATGGAAGACTACCTGTACTAAAGGTGCCCACTGATTATATATGCCCAGAGAACCCTCCTTGTAGTAATGTCCCTACTCCCTTTTCCCTATTTAATCACAGACAACCCTGAGTTCTGTGCTCAGTTGTTTTGTGGACTTCCTAGAGATCAAGGTTCCTTTGTCTTTGTTAACCCTTACCAGCTTGGATTTGCCTTTGTTAACCCTTACCAGCTTAAGCTTTTCTTTGAAAACTCTTACCTGCCCGGACTTGCCCTTATTTGCCTGGACTTGCCTTGGTTAATCCCTGCCACCCTGGACCAGTATTGGACCTTATGGTAAATCTTTGCCTATTTGTTTAATCAGCCATAAGCTCTATATTATATTGTTTGCTTATCCTTTCTTGGAAATCTACTAATTGCAAACAAAGGAGGGATCCGCACTCTCATCACTTGTAGAAGTCGGTTCACTATACCTAGGGCTGCCAAACTCCCATTCCATATAGTGAAGACAATGTAGTCCAGGCAGCTATAAGTCAAGAGTGTGGATCAAAACGCTGCTGTGTTTCCCATGATTCTTCAATAAAATGTCTGTTTGAAAAAGACCCTGAGTGCCTGGACTACATTGTCTTCACTATTGGAAATCTACTAAGACTTTATTTTGTTTTGATAATCCTGATCCTAGTCTATTTGGTTTTGTTCTTAAACTTTTTGGTTAATGCCATTTGTTTAATAAAGAAAGACTTCAAATTAATTAATTATTTTGTTCAAATCTCTGCATACTGAGCCCATTCACCACAAACACGTGACAGAAGGTAACGCCATGACAGGTTTAGACTCTAAGGTGTTTTTTCCCCCCTTTTTCTAAACACCTTAGACACACCCAGGTAATCCCCAAATCCTGGACTGGTAGGGGGTCCTGAGGACTGGGTTGAGAACCCCTGCTCTAGAGCAATTCTCAGATATCAGCGGTAATCAGAAGCTTATCCACCATATATTTTTTATTCCTGCATCCCATAGTTTTAGAAAAGGATGCCGCAAAGTCTGGAATAGCTGAAGTCAGTCAATAAAAAAATTATTGCAAAATAATTCACTGGCTAGCAAGAAGTTCCTCCGAAACATGTCCTGTCAGTATGGCTGCTAGCTCTGGCCTCATGTGAAGTGATTTATGATGCTATTCTCTGACTCAATCTCTACAAAATGTTTATGTATCACATCAGTCACAGGAATGACACCTCAATGACGCTGCCAGGGGTTAAGTTACACTCTGAATGTGCAGTATTTCATAGTGAAACGGTGCACAAACAGACTCCAAACACTAAAGTGGTCATGGCTTTTGGAGTAACCCTTTGGGCATCAAGGTTACCAATCTAATTGTACACAAAATTCTGTGCCTGAGAACAAGGAAGATAATTAAATTCTGACTTGAATACAGCTCTCCTATTCCACTGGTAAACCACTAGGAAATGGCGAGAACACAGGGACTCAGAGCTCCTAAAGCTTCTTGGGGCTCAGTTAATGGGCAAACATACCAGTAATATAAATTTAAAACATAGATTCCCAGCCATTTCCTAAAGCTGACTTAAAGAACACCAAAACATCGAACTCCGGGGGCGGGGCCTGACCGCCGACCCGATCAGACGCCTGTCGTCTGAGCTCCTGCACCAGAACCGAAATATCGGTGCTAACGGCGATCCGATCACAGCTACAGCCCTAACTTTGGACCCACAGTACTCACTAGCTGAAGCTGAACACGGGGATACCCCTCAAGTTCCGATCCGGATTCAAAGTAACCTGATTGAGGTCTGCGGCCTAGGAAGGCTTGAGCTGGGGTGAGACGGCCGCTCTCCCAGTTCTCCGGTCGGCGCTCTGCTGCCCCGTCCCCCCCCCCTGGACCGGTGGGGGTCATCCCGGTCCATATGGCAAACCACCGCTACATTGCCACCCAGCCTCGTGGCCCAAACGCCTCACCTAAAATGGCGACTGACAGAAGAACAGAGGCTAGAGGGCGGGCATGCTTTCTCTCCGAGCCAGAAAGGAGCCATGCGACCTCCGGGAACCAGCTGGTCTGCAATCTGCTGTGGCAAGCAACAAGCCTCCACTACAGCTACCAAGCACAGGAAGGCTCATCACTCACAGCCACCCCTGATGGGAATGCATCGCCAACTAACGTCTTACCTACAACTGGGCTGCAATACACCCACAGGGGGCACCCGAAAATGCAGAGTCCCATGTGATCCACAAGCGGCAAAGATGCCTTACCCTTTTATCGGCACTGAGACCCACAGCACCAATACCCACCAAGCTGCAAAGCGGAACGGGCGGACAACATCCACAAGGCTGCAAGCGAATGGGCACATCAAAGATCCACAACCCACTGGATAACCCGGCGCCCCACTACTGCTACTCCTCCCAGAGCAAACGGTGGAATATGATCGTGACTGCAGCAAGGACAACGGCAAGCATATAACACTGTCCACATAAGAGAGACTGCCAGCATAAAGGGGGTGCTCTGTACCTCGTTATTTACCAGCTACTAGACGGGAAGGTGGGAATCTGTACTTCACTAGATAGCACTGTAGTGTCTTTTTCTTGCGTAGTGGGAGGCATTGCTAGCTGATCTGGACCCAGGGAAGCGCTTGTAACTTACTAACTGCACAACAACTGCAGAATTTGCAATATACATGCTTGTACTAGCGTAATAAGAGTGAAAATATGCTCCAACACGATGATACTCACAAATGTTTAGTTTTGTTTTTACCAGCATTATAACTGTATTGAAGCGAGAGATAACAGTATTAAAAAGGGAGATAACAGTATTAAAGCGAGAAATCACAGTATTAAAGCGAGAAATCACAGTATTAAAGCGAGAAATAACAGTATTACAGCGAGAAATAACAGTATTACAGCGAGAAATAACAGTATTACAGCGAGAAATAACAGTATTGTAGCGAGAAATAGCAGTATTAAAGCGAGAGATACTTACATTAGAGCGAGAAATAACAGTATTAACGCGAGAGATTACAGTATTAAAGCGAGAGATAACAGTATTTAACCATAGCATGTTATTATATATAAAATGAGGTTGATCATCATAGGAGACTTTGACAATCTGTTGTGACGACCCTATCCTGTACAACTCTTGAAAGTCCCCCTCTCTTTTTTCTGTACCCCTATAATCACTTGCCTCAACAAAAATAAAGAATTTAAAAAAAAAAAAAAAAAAAAACATCGAACTCCATCCTACCATACATTTTAAAAATAGGATAACAAGCCTTCTACACTACCAACTCCCAAACTATTACTAGATGGTCTTTCTTGTAAAAAGGGAGGGGTCATTCTAAACAAAAATCAAATCATGCAGGTTTGCCATGCTATATATAAAGTGTAAAATAGAGTTCTCTATGGGACGTCTATAAAAAATAGGATATCAATTTAGACTACAGCTATAAACTGTAGGTTTAGGCTATCAAACTATTGTAACATCATAATTTAAAATAACCATGATTTGCTGTTGTTTTTTTTTTTTTGCTAAATAGTCTTCATTAATGACATACCTCTTATTGCCCAATGAAGACTAGAACATCTCAGAGGTAGTCATACAAAAACACAATCTAAAGATGAAGAAAGAGATAACAGAATAATGGTGCAGTAGATCTAAACACCAAAAAGCGCTAGTGGCTAAAATGCACTCACTGGATAATAATTGATTGCAGGCATGTATAAAATTAGAGATGGAAGGAGCTTTATCCTCTTCACTCTTGTCCTTGAAAAGGATTTAAGAGAAAGACACAAACATAGTGTACCAATAAAATGATAACTTTAAATTTATTATGATTGCACTTACAAAATGTATAAGAAAATCCAGCGTATCACTACAAATGCCTTTGCCCGACCGCAGACTTGAAGGAGAATCCCTCTGGGTCAGGAACGGAAAAAGTGTGAAGCAGCCAGGAAAAAAAAACAATTTCAAATACACATAAAATAACAAATTTAAAAAAAAATGAAAGTACTATGTGGGTCTCTTCGCCCAATACGTTTCGACCTAGTGGTACTTCGTCAGGCGCATCTGAAGGTATATCATGATCTCCTCCATTTTCCTTTATGAGTAGTTTGGCACCATGTCGTTGTGCCTGCAGCCAATCGGATGGCGAGATCGAAAATATATTCACCTGATGAAGATGTTTCATCTTCATGTATGCGTTCCACGCCTCGTTGTTATGCATATCACCAGGATGGGGGAAGTCCATATAAAAGTTCAGAAATATGTAGCAATAGGATTCGAATGTGCATGAGAGAAGACATATAGAATAGTATCAATATCAAATATGTTGACAGACATGAAAAGCCTTTTGTTTATCTTAAGATTCTCACCAAAAGTGGCTAAGTACAATAAATAATCACAATGACTAAAAACATTTAGAAATAAAAAATTGTAAAATGTAAAAGAAACTAAAATAACAAGATGGTAGTAACCATCCACTCTGGACCGGATAGATATGGCCCCAGTGCAGACTTTTTTCCACTACAATAATTGCTACATCTGTAGCACAGTTACTTCCTTTCTCGTATGACATTATAAGAAATGTAAACACATATAAAACATCAAATTCTAATTAAAATATTTTTATTGAAGATTTTTCAAATAACAATGTAAACATTTACACAATAAGAAATAATAATAATAATAATATTAATTAATACAGAAAATAATAATAAAACAGGGGATAAACTCTATAAGTACAATCATCCAGTGGGATATGAGTAATAACTTATCAGTTTATATACATTTTATCATTATATACAATCAAATATATACAACATATTAGCAATCATCCGATCAGGAACGAACTACAAAATAAGATTCAAATTGTTTCTAATGTTTTCTTCCCATAAAAGCCACTCTTGTTTCAAAATTTCAGTTTTTCGTGTTGGTAAGCGGAAAGCTAGTTCGCAATGTCTTTTTTCAAATATGTATTGTATGACCTCATTTATGTGTGGTGATTTAATAGCTCTCCGGTGTCGGGTGATAATTGTCATTGCAGAAATTAGAATAAGGACTAGTATAATTTTATTATAATCTGGTAAATTTATGGGGATTTTCTTGAAGAGACAAAGCTCTGCTGTCAAATTATCAATTGAATTTTCAACAATTTTTTTTTTCATTCTTTATTGTTACTGTGCCATAATGATTTACAAACAGGTCTGTAGTAACTGTAGTAACAGTAACAGGCATAATAATGCAAACAGTAGCATAACAGGATTAAACTGCTCTTTTCCATAATCTAGCCGATTTTGCCAGGCTAGTGGCTCTTTTGCGCGGTAGCGGAATAGACGCGCCATCTGTGACAGGTGCATAGCTGTCCATCTGAGATATTGAGGAGTGTTTTGCTTTGGCCAAGGCCTTGCGGCCAGCCTGAGGCTGTACAGGGGTCGTGGTCGGTAAAGCCTCGGTAATGGCCGGTTGAGCCGATTTCTGTGCCTGAATGAAGGCATGTGTCAGTGTCTGTGACAGTGAGTCAGACATTAGTCCCATGACTGAGGTAAAGGCTTTAGTCATAGCCTGTGACATAGTTTTGTCAAATAGAGTCTGCATATCAGCAGAGGTATCAAACTCAACTGAAGGTGTTTTTGAATCACCTTGAGTGGGGACATGAGACCCAGATGGATTTTGAGCATCTTTGTCAGTAGGCATATTGATTATGCTATGAAACTGACAGGTGTAGAAAAGAAATAGGTTAAATTGCTGAACCTAGAGGAGTAAACAACCTAGAGGAGGGTTGATTAAACCAGAGAAAGGGAGAGGAAATCAGGGGAACAAACAAGTACTCACAATACAGATTATATATGAAAATCAAACCGGAGACACAGAGAGACGTCTGACCGCCACTAACACTAATACCCAACTCTGAGTTCGGGCAGTATCAAGCTCCGAGCGCTGGAAACCAATAAAATGGCCGCCGTGCGCGGCGAAAGTCTAACTGGCCGCCGCAAATGGCAAAGGTTAGACAAGTGATCGTGTCGGGGGAACAACCGAACGCGCAAGTTCGTGGACTTATGCGTTCATGGGAAACTACACGAATGCCATGATCCGGCAATAGGCTATTCGTCAAAAACAAGTGAATGGCGGTCAGCCTGACAGGCTAAGATGGCGCGAAAGCGCTGTGACAGGACACCAAAATTCCGTCAGACTTCCCTGCGCCCGATCAATAAAGACTGGGCTCAGGGTGTCAAGTCTGGAATCAGGGTTCAGAGGGTATTACAAACGTAACAGCAAATAGGAAACAATTAAATATTAAAGTATAAGGAAACAACTGTACATGACAGGGGGGAATCAATTAAAGGGATACATGAATCAAACTGGTATCTGGACTTAGATAATAATAATCAGTAATTACACTAAAGGTTACAATAATGAATTAATGAATGATGCTGCTATTTATGCCAGAGGATGCTTAAATATGGTTAGTAGTTAGAAATTGTGCAAACTGGCATTCATGGTAGATTTTGTAGGAAAAATAAAAAGGAAAGAAATAAAAAATAAAAATGAGAAACAAGAGTGCACAATCTTTGCTTTTAAGTCAGGAGTACTGCCCACACAGATGCTTATGGAAGTAAACCGTAAATCAGTTAGGGAGACCGCAGTTCACGATCATGGAGTCAGAGAGATAGTGCAGATGAGCGATGTACTGTGCCCACTTATTTCTCCTTTGAATCATGCAGGTTAAAGTAAGTGATTAGATTAATAGCAATAACTGACAGTTTAAGTTAAGCAGAGTATGTCGCGCTTCTGTAGTGTTAAAGATTTCTAGTATTGGTATCTGTCAATGCATGTTGTGTTTAGTGCTCTGTGTCCCTGAGCTCAGGGGAGGGTGAGGGGGGTGGTTAGATGTCACTGACCTGGCTCTTTACTGAGTTGTGTCGGCTGTGCTCTGTGATCTCTTGTTATCGGCCACTCGGCTGGGAAGGGCAAAACATGCCTTACAGTGAGAGTAAGTTTAGAGGTGCCTGGCGCTGTGCTCGTGAATGTGGAAAAGTGAAGTTTGCTAATTTGTGGAAAAGTGAAGTTTCCTGGCTGAGAAGGGGTAGTGACTCTCTCTAGATCACCCTTCCCATGCATGCACGGCCTGCATTGTCAGAGGGAACGTTGGCTGTACGTGGCTTGTGCAAGTGGGTCTATCTGTGCCCCGTGTTTGGATAGTGTGCTATTGTTACATAGGGTAGGTAAGCCTATGGGGAGTTTCCACTGTGACTTAGCTCACTGTCAGCAACTTCCCACAAGGTTATTAAGCAAGAGAGTAAGGCTACGCTGCATACAATTAACATTGGGAAAATATATATAATACGAGGGGATTAGAAGTTTAAAAACGAGTAACTAACATAAAAATAAAACTGTGGTACAACTGGAACCTTTTAGTGTAGTTCCCAAGTCAGTGTCCCATCTCTTCAGGTGCTGATTGGGAGACCAAATATACTCTGCGGTCTAGAGGAGGTCGCTGGGGTTCAGGGGGGACCTGGGCTTTCAGCAGGGGGCTTGGATGGCTTAAAGGCCACAACTCTGGACATGTCCCAATTGTGTGGTACTGTCAGTGGAGAAGCCTCCGGTTCAGCTGTCAGCGGCAGTCCCAGAGTCAGCAGTGTAGAGTCCACCTCTGAGGTGTCTGTAACTCTTTTCCCGTCGTGTGGAATCAACAGGCTTCGTGGGTAGGCCCATCTGTATGGTTTAGCATGTTGATGGAGAGTGGTGGTCAGGGGTTTGAGGAGGCTCCTCCATATCAGCGTTGATCTGGGAAGATCCTGGGAGAAGGTTAAGGCCGCAGATTCGAATGTGTAGTAAGGCAGTTAGTTCCCTTACTGCTGTCATGAGGACGATCTGTGCCGATCTTGTTTGGAGCTGTAGGATTACATCTCTTGGTGAACCAACTGGTGCTCTTGCCGCTTTAGGAATGCGGAATACGCCATCCACCACTGTCTGTTTGGCCTGTAACAGGTTAGTATGTTTGCCAGCAGTCTCCTTATGTAGTGTGGAAGCTTCACAGGGATTGTGCTCTCTGGAATGGCCCTGATTTTTAAGTTACGGCGCCTGTGCTTGTCCTCCATGTAGGGGCGGACTGACACCTCACAGGGCCCTCGGGCAGTGGGTGATCAAGGGCCCGCCCTCCTGGTTTTCTGGCCCCCTGCTACTCTTCTCCCCCTTCTTTCTGCCGCTTTTACACATATATTATGTGTAGGCTGCCCAGCACACAGAATGGCTGCGTGAGAGCCACACATACCTGAGGTGGGAGCAGAGGTGGGTACTGGGGGCAGAGATGGGCACAGGGGGGCGGATGTGGGTACTGGGGGGCTGAGGTGGGAGCAGAGGTGGGTACTGGGGGCTGAGCTGGGTACAGGGGTGCCGAGGTGGGTACAGGGGTCTGAGGTGGGAGCAGAGTTGGGTACAGGGGGGCTGAGGTGGAAGCAGAGGTGGGTACAGGGGGGCGGAGGTGGTTACAGGGGGGCTGCGGTGGAAGCACAGGTGGGTACTGGGCACTGAGGTGGGTACAGTGGTGGGTACTGGGGGTTGAGGTGGGTACATGGGGGTTGAGGTGGGAGCAGAGGGGGCTGAGGTGGGTACAGGGGGGCTGATGTGGGTACTGGGGGCTGAGGTGGGAGCACAGGGGGGCTGAGGTGGGAGAAGAGGTGGGTACTGGGGGATGAGGTGGGCACAGGGGGGCTGATGTGGGTACTGGGGGCTGAGGTGGTTACAGGGGGGCTGAGGTGGGAGCACAGGTGGGTACAGGGGGGCTGAGGTGGGAGCAGAGGTGGGTACTGGGGGCTGAGATGGGTACAGGGGGCTGAGGTGGGAGCAGAGGTGGATACTGGGGGCTGAGATGGGTACAGGGGGGCTGAGGTGGGAGCAGAGGTGGATACTGGGGGCTGAGGTGGGTACAGGGGGGCTGAGGTGGGAGCAGAGGTGGGTACTGGGGGCTGAGGTGGGTAAAGGGGGGCTGAGGTGGGAGCAGAGGCGGGTACTGGGGGCTGAGGTGGGTACAGGGGGGCTGAGGTGGGAGCACAGGTGGGTACTGGGGGCTGAGGTGGGTACAGGGGGGCTGAGGTGGGAGCAGAGGTGGGTACTGGGGGCTGAGGTGGGTACAGGTGGCTGAGGTGGGTACAGGGGGGCAGAGGTGGGTACTGGGGGCTAAGGTGGGTACTGGGGGCTGAGGTGGTTACAGGGGGGGCTGAGATGGGTACAGGGGGGCTAAGGCGGGAGCACAGATGGGTACTGGGCACTGAGGTGGGTACAGTGAGGCTGAGGTGGGTACAGGGGGGCTCAAGTGGGAGCAGAGGTGGGTACTGGGGCTGAGGTGGGTACAGGGGGGCTGATGTGGGCACTGAGGTGGGTACAGGGGGCTGAGGTGGGGACAGGGGGGCTGAGGTGGGCACAGGGGGGCTGAGGTGGGTACAGGGGGCTGAGGTGGGAGCAGAGGTGGGTACTGGGGGCTGAGGTGGGAGCAGAGGTGGGTACAGGGGGGCTGAAGTGGTTACAGGGGGGCTTAGGTGGAAGCAGAGGTGGGTACTTGGGGCTAAGGTGGGTACAGGGGGGCTGAGGTGGTTACAGGGGGGCTTAGGTGGAAGCAGAGGTGGGTACTTGGGGCTAAGGTGGTTACAGGGGTCTGAGGTGGGTTCAGGGGGGCTGAGGTGGGTACAGGGGGGCTGAGGTGGTTACAGGGGGGCTTAGGTGGAAGCAGAGGTGGGTACTTGGGGCTAAGGTGGGTACAGGGGGGCTGAGGTGGTTACAGGGGGGCTTAGGTGGAAGCAGAAGTGGGTACTTGGGGCTAAGGTGGTTACAGGGGGCTGAGGTGGGTACAGGGGGGCTGAGGTGGGTACAGGGGGGCTGAGGTGGGTACAGGGGGGCTGAGGTGGTTGCAAGGGGGCTGAGGTGGGAGCACAGGTGGGTACTGGGCACTGAGGTGAGTACAGTGGGGCTAGGGGGGGTACAGGGGGGCTCAAGTGGGAGCAGAGGTGGGTACTGGGGCTGAGGTGGGTACAGGGGGGCTGATGTGGGCACTGAGGTGGGTACAGGGGGCTGAGGTGGGTGCTGAGCTGAATTAAAATTATAAGAAGCTTACCTGTGCTGTCTGCCAGGCTGCTGCAGCTCCATATCTTCCGGTGTTCTATCAAAAAGACATACCCCGTGAAAAAGACATACCCCTCGTCACTTCCGGTGACGCGGCCGCACCGGAAGTGACGTTCGGAGGGGGTGTGCGCCGCCGCGCAAGCGCACAACGACTGGGTAGGTGATTTTAGAGCAAGAAGGGGACATTAAGCCCACAGTGCGCACGCGCCTCATAGTACTCCCGTCGGAGGGTCATCGCGCGTGCGCACTGCTGGGCAGAGAGCGCTTCACACACCGCGCGTGCGCAGTTGAGGGGTAGGTAATTTTTATGGCCATTTCGTCTGTGAAATCTCCATACCCCTATACTGCGCGTGCGCGGACCCAATAGACCGCGCGTGCGCAATGTGGGGTAGGGAAATTTCACAGGAGAAATGGCCATAAAATTTACCTACCCCTCAACTGCGCACGCGCGGACTCACATCATCAGCTCCAAACTTATCTGGACACAGGTCAGTCTTTCCCTGCTCCCAACACCCTCAGCCATCCGAGGGGAGGGTACAGTATATTGGGGGGGGGTGTCTGCGCAGTATATTGGGGGGGGGGTGTTTGCGCAGTATATTGGGGGGGTCTGCGCAGTATATTGGGGGGGTCTGCGCAGTATATTGGGGGGGGTCTGCGCAGTATATGGGGGGGGTGTTTGCGCAGTATATTGGGGGGGTGTCTGCGCAGTATATTGGGGGGGTCTGCGCAGTATATTGGGGGGGTCTGCGCAGTATATTGGGGGGGGTGTCTGCGCAGTATATGGGGGGGGGTGTTTGCGCAGTATATTGGGGGGGTGTCTGCGCAGTATATTGGGGGGGTCTGCGCAGTATATTGGGGGGGTCTGCGCAGTATATTGGGGGGGGTGTCTGCGCAGTATATGGGGGGGGGTGTTTGCGCAGTATATTGGGGGGGGTGTCTGCGCAGTATATTGGGGGGGTCTGCGCAGTATATTGGGGGGGTCTGCGCAGTATATTGGGGTGGCCTGTGTGTTAGATGTGGGGGGCAGTGTGTTAGATGGAGGGGCTGTTCGTTACATGTGGGGGGGTAGTGTATTATATTTGTGGGCTGTGCGTTAGATGTGTACAACCCTAGTTTCACAGAAAAATATTTATTTCCTAGGTATCATATGCCATGGCATGCTTTTTGCTACGAAACCGCAGCCATCTAGTCACTCGCCAGAGAAGGATGAGAAACTGCACCCCAGCAAGAGGGACTGCCCCACATCAGCAACCAAATCCGTCGGTCACCGAATTCAGTAATCTCCGTCTCTTTGTCCATTCTGTATGTATGGTACTCCCAATTCTTATATTTAATCCGGTGTGTCTCCCACAATCTGCGTGCACTGTGTCTGTTATGCCAGTCACTCTAACCTGTTTATTTCTTTTTGTGTGTGTCACAGCTCTGACAAGCATGTTCTCCTATGGGACACGAAGTACATGAAGAGGAATGAAGAAGCACATGTTTGATGGTCGTCTCCAGGGTGGAGAATTTAATTTATAAGTAATGAAGTGGCATCTGACACGTGACAAGCTGCTCCTGTTTGCACAGCAACTTCAACATTGTGTACTGTGATCACGGCATAGTTCAGAGGTAGGTAACCTTGGGCAGTCCAGATGCTGTGAATTACATCTCCCATAATGCTGGCAAAGCATTATGGGAGGTGTAGTCCAAAACCTCTGGAATACCGAATGCGTATGAATGAAAAGTATGCTCTGTGTGAATGGTCAGTAACAAGGGTTGAAGCCTTGACGTGGCGTTACTGCTCACATGTGTATTCATGTGCCAATTCAACCAATGTGAGTCACTGTAATACTTATGAGGTAACCATAAATACCGTGACTAGGGAGAATTAAACGCCTGTATCACCTAAACATTGCTTATACTGTGACCGTATCACCTAAACACTGCTTATATTGTGACCGTATCTCCTAAACACTGCTTACACTGTGACCGTATCTCCTATACACTGCTTACACTGTGACCGTATCTCCTATACACTGCTTACACTGTGACCGTATCTCCTATACACTGCTTACACTGTGACCGTATCTCCTAAACACTGCTCACACCGTGACCATATCTCCTATACACTGCTCATACTGTGACCGTATCTCCTATACACTGCTTACACTGTGACCGTATCTCCTAAACACTGCTCACACTGTGACCGTATCTCCTATACACTGCGACCGTGCCACCTAAACACTGCTTACACTGTGAATGTTATTTTTTTCAAGTTAGTTTTAGTGTTTGCAGTTTCATTAAATTGTTAACCACTATCCTCAATCTTCTGTTCTGAGTTTTCTTAGATTTGTGGGAAGAACAAGGTGATCCTCTCAATTTTACACTCCTTTACTGATGGTTCCAGTGCCAGAGAAAAACCCACCACCATTAACCTAGACCTGCTGAAACAGAAGAGATTACCTTCTTCTACAGAAAACTTCCATATGACTGCTTCGGAACGCATGCTGCAGACATGAAGTAACCTTCATCTTCCAGTGATTAATAATCCTGGACGGCCCAGATAGAGAGAGACTATTCTATTATAAAGATACTGCCTTCCTAATGCCATACAGCCTTTCTGTACAGGTGATTGAACTTTCTCCATGTTGGATACGACACTGTTTTTTTCAGCCAGTTTCCGCATTGACTTTTATATTTTTTTCACTATACATATAAAGTGTAAACTGCATATTAACTTTGAATAAATAAAGTATATTGCTGACACCTTAATATGCTACTTGTGTTACTTAGCTATAAATAATAACAGCACTTGCTGTGTCCCAATGTATGACATCACTGCAATTCTACAGCAGGGTGATGAGATGGTGGATTTCAGAGGAGAAAACACAAAAAAACAAAGACTTCAGGTTTTATTGTTGAACACAGATTGGAGTGCCTTTTTGGCGTTATAGATGTTTTGGGAACCTATATAAATTTAGAAATGGGGTAAAGACTCTTTGTTTTAAAGGAAACCTATGGTGCTAGGAATATCAAACTGTATTTCTAACACCCTCTTCAGCCTTTTTGTCAGTTACCTGATTGTTAGGTCAGGCTCCGCCAACATCAGGTCCCTCCTGCGCACACATTTGGGCTTCCACATCGGAAAGCATTAACTCAAGGCTTTTCTATAGCGTTTTTAAAGACACTGGTTGTCCTCATGCAAAGCGTGAGGATGTCCAGTGTCATTTCACGTAGTTGGTCTCCGCTAAGGACCTGAAGCGCCTCTAGTGCCTGTCTGGTAGACAGCCAATAGAGGATGAGATAATCTTTCAAGGTAATTATTGCAGTTCCTCAGAAACTGCAATATTTCACATTGCAGGGTTAAGGGGACATAGGCACTGCACCCAAACCACTTCAGCGAGATGAAGTGGTCTTGGTGACTATAGTGTCCCTTTAAAGAGCAACTTCTTTCTCTGCTTATTGCTATCTTTTGAAAGTCATCACTGTTATAAGCAAAACTTTCCATAGGCACAGTGACAAGAGGACCTATGTGCACCATAAATTATCATAGTTTGATACAAAGCCATATTTCCGAACAGTCCTGGATTGTTTGATAGAGTACCAGTTTGGGGTTGCTCTCCATTGTCCCACAGTAATTAGCAGGTTAACGTTGATTACAGATACACATTTCACTGCACATTTCAACATTTTTTGGAGTTTTAATATTATTTTTTTTGCAGGGAACAGCAGTAAACAAAAAGTCTAACAATATTTGTTAATTTCTAATGTAACAAAATAGTGAAAAAATATGTTGTACATCAATTACATACATAATAATTGCACGTGGACTATTATCAGATATTGTTAGCCGCTCTATACTCTTAAGATTATAACTCCTGACTAGGACTTAGATGATGCTGTGATGAGATCCTCCTTTAGTACAGCCTTCTGTATCCAATAGTCTCTTATGCAGGGACTCCTCAAGGCGGTTTGCTCCTTCCCTCGGGAGCTGTAAAAATAAAAAATTAAGTTAAAACTCACCAGAACGCATATTACAATCTACATATTTGCAGATTAACGCTCCAGATGCTGAAGAGGACCTTGAGAAAGAAGATGCATACAGAGGACATTTTAAGTCCAATAAAAAATACCTTCACCTGCCCTTCATGTCCACTGGAATACAAGTGGAACAGTGACCATCTGGGGTCTTTGCACAACATTCAAAATACATAAATAAAATATCATAAAAATATTAAGTGCTTTAGGGTTCGGTCATAATATCAGAATTGGGTCTAATGCAACAGAGGTTTCCATTTCAAGAACCTGTTGAATTCTTGCTGAGCCGCCAGTCATAGATGATGCACAACTATCCTCTTGTTAAACAGAACGATGGTCTCTATCCCGTACTGGGACACCAGATCTAAAATACAGAAAATGCATTTAGTGTATAATGCTTTAAGCTGCCTCCCACATCAAACAGAAACTTGATCTGGAATTGAGAAAACAGTATATATAATGATTTAAACCTGACCAAACTGGGGCACTATATCTGGAACACTTTATTACCCCCCCTGATTAAAGTGGCATGGAGTATATAACCCTAGATTTCCCCTTTGATGGATCCTGATAAGTATAAGCAGTTTTTATGATACAGTCACAGTGTGAGCAGTGTTTAGGAGATACGGTCACAGTGTGAGCAGTGTTTAGGAGATACGGTCACAGTATAAGCAGTGTTTAGGAGATACGGTCACAGTATGAGCAGTGTATAGGAGATATGGTCACAGTGTGAGCAGTGTTTAGGAGATACGGTCACAGTGTAAGCAGTGTTTAGGTGGCACGGTCGCAGTGTATAGGAGATACGGTCACAGTATAAGCAGTGTTTAGGAGATACGGTCACAGTATGAGCAGTGTATAGGAGATATGGTCACAGTGTGAGCAGTGTTTAGGAGATACGGTCACAGTGTAAGCAGTGTATAGGAGATACGGTCACAGTGTAAGCAGTGTATAGGAGATACGGTCACAGTGTAAGCAGTGTATAGGAGATACGGTCACAGTGTAAGCAGTGTTTAGGAGATACGGTCACAGTATAAGCAGTGTTTAGGTGATACGGTCACAGTATAAGCAATGTTTAGGTGATACAGGCGTTTAATTCTCCCTAGTCACGGTATTTATGGTTACCTCATAAGTATTACAGTGACTCACATTGGTTGAATTGGCACATGAATACACATGTGAGCAGTAACGCCACGTCAAGGCTTCAACCCTTGTTACTGACCATTCACACAGAGCATACTTTTCATTCATACGCATTCGGTATTCCAGAGGTTTTGGACTACACCTCCCATAATGCTTTGCCAGCATTATGGGAGATGTAATTCACAGCATCTGGACTGCCCAAGGTTACCTACCTCTGAACTATGCCGTGATCACAGTACACAATGTTGAAGTTGCTGTGCAAACAGGAGCAGCTTGTCACGTGTCAGATGCCACTTCATTACTTATAAATTAAATTCTCCACCCTGGAGACGACCATCAAACATGTGCTTCTTCATTCCTCTTCATGTACTTCGTGTCCCATAGGAGAACATGCTTGTCAGAACTGTGACACACACAAAAAGAAATAAACAGGTTAGAGTGACTGGCATAACAGACACAGTGCACGCAGATTGTGGGAGACACACCGGATTAAATATAAGAATTGGGAGTACCATACATACAGAATGGACAAAGAGACGGAGATTACTGAATTCGGTGACCGACGGATTTGGTTGCTGATGTGGGGCAGTCCCTCTCGCTGGGGTGCAGTTTCTCATCCTTCTCTGGCGAGTGACTAGATGGCTGCGGTTTCGTAGCAAAAAGCATGCCATGGCATATGATACCTAGGAAATAAATATTTTTCTGTGAAACTAGGGTTGTACACATCTAACGCACAGCCCACAAATATAATACACTACCCCCCACATGTAACGAACAGCCCCTCCATCTAACACACTGCCCCCCACATCTAACACACAGGCCACCCCAATATACTGTGCAGCCACCCCAATATACTGTGCAGCCGCCCCAATATACTGCGCAGACCCCCCAATATACTGCGCAGACCCCCCAATATACTGCGCAGACCCCCCCAATACTGCACAGTCCCCCCGATACTGCACAGTCCCCCCCGATACTGCACAGACCCCCCCATTATACAGTGCAGACCCCCCATTATACAGGGAAGACCCCCCATCATACTGCGCAGCCCCCCATCATACTGCGCAGCCCCCCCATTATACAGCTAAGTCCACCCATCATATTGCGCAGCCCCCCCATTATATTGCGCAGCCCCCCATTATACTGCGCAGACCCCCCCAATATACTGCGCAGACCCCCCCAATATACTGCGCAGACCCCCTCCAATATACTGTGCAGACCCCCTCCAATATACTGCGCAGACCCCCCCCAATATACTGCGCAGACCCCCCCCAATATACTGCGCAGACCCCCCCAATATACTGCGCAGACCCCCCCAATATACTGCGCAGACACCCCCCCCAATATACTGCGCAAACACCCCCCCCCATATACTGCGCAGACACCCCCCCCCAATATACTGTACCCTCCCCTCGGATGGCTGAGGGTGTTGGGAGCAGGGAAAGACTGACCTGTGTCCAGATAAGTTTGGAGCTGATGATGTGAGTCCGCGCGTGCGCAGTTGAGGGGTAGGTACATTTTATGGCCATTTCTCCTGTGAAATTTCCCTACCCCACATTGCGCATACGCGGTCTATTGGGTCCGCGCACGCGCAGTATAGGGGTATGGAGATTTCACAGGCGAAATGGCCATAAAAATTACCTACCCCTCAACTGCGCACGCGCGGTGTGTGAAGCGCTCTCTGCCCAGCAGTGCGCACGCGCGATGACCCTCCGACGGGAGTACTATGAGGCGCGTGCGCACTGTGCGCTTAATGTCCCCTTCTTGCTCTAAAATCACCTACCCAGTCGTTGTGCGCTTGCGCGGCGGCGCACACCCCCTCCGAACGTCACTTCCGGTGCGGCCGCGTCACCGGAAGTGACGAGGGGTATGTCTTTTTCACGGGGTATGTCTTTTTGATAGAACACCGGCAGCTCTTCAGGCAGGGCAGGACGTGATGTCACTTCCTGGCCCCGCCTCTTCCTCCTCACACAGCACCGCACGGCTGGATACCTGGTAGCAAGAACTGAATACTCACTGCCAGGACTCCCTGAGAGAGGGGAAACGGGTGAGGGAGGAAGGGAGTAAACTACAGAGTGATATGCTGCAGGGGTCCTGCAGCATATCACTGTCAGGGTACCTGAGGCCTCTACCTCTAAGGGAGGTAGAGATTTGGTGGTTTGCCCGTCCAGGCGAGTTGTTTCCTTCGTTCCTCGCGGTTCATCCAGTCACTTAAACACCGGCCGCGAGGAATCCACGTCCTTTTCTAGCGGGACGCTCAATACGTGACGTCATGACGCTATCACGAGCGACCTGTCACTCAAGTGTCCGATATCCAATCGGCACTTGTCAGAGGCGTGATTACCATCCAGAGCCAGGGTATTTAAGCTTACTTCTCTCTTCAGCTCATTGCCCTGTCGTGGTTCTAGCTTGTCTAGTCACTCAGTGCTCTGGTATTCTAGTTTACTCTATTTGGTTTTGACTCGGCTTGTTGTACTACCCTGCTTCTCTGTTCTCCCTTGACCCGGCTTGCCTCTCGCTTATCTGTCTTCCCGTTCCCTCGACCTCGGCTTGTCTCTGACTATTCTCTATTACTCTCGGTACGTTAGTCCGGCCATTCTAAGGCCCGGTATACGTACCTTTCCACTCTTTGTACTCTGCGTGTTGGATCCCTGTCCCGATCCTGACAATCACTGGAATAACAGAGAAATCATGTCGTTCTGGCTGAAGAGATCTCTGATCTCCTCAGCCAGAGCATGGCTGTGCTGCCGGGCCCCTGACTGCCTCGGGCCCTCGGTCCATGACCGATCTGCCCGACCTGTCAGTCCGCCCCTGCCTCCATGTCGTCTAGGCGTTGTTCAAGTAGTTTTTGAGCTCTATGAAGTTCAGCTGTCGTGACCTCCAATGTGGTGTTGCGTGCAAGGAGGTCTTGTGTTTCCTCCTCCACCATCTTCACACGGCCCTCTACTGAGTGAATCCCCTCACGCACTACCGCGAGATCTGCGGCAAACAGCTGGCGAATTGTGCGTAGGAGAGCTATCTCCTTTAGTTGAGGGCATTTCATTGTCTTCATCAGAGGACGTGTGGTGTAATCCCCCTATGGCAGGGATTTCATCCAGCGTGTCCAGGGCCTGTTCCTCGGAGTGTGCCGATGATGAGTCGCCATTTTCTTTTGGCGGTAATGCCTCTGGGAGCCTTTCCAGGCGCAGCAAGAGGTCCCCTATATCCTGGGTGCCCGAGAGTGTGACAGGTCCCTGTCATCTGGACTTTTTCCCCATCTTTGTGGTTGTCTTTTCTTGCCTTCTGGAGTAAAGGTAGGCTATATTAGTCTTTTTGTCTCGGAGCTCCTCTGCCACGCGTCTGCTCCGTTCAGCTCGAATTGTCAACAATTTTAATTAATTTATGTATCAAATTCCAATAAGGTCTAATTTTAGGGCACGACCACAGCATTTGACACAAACATCCCCTTTCTCCACACCACCTCCAGCATGTATTTGTATGTGATGAATTCAATTTGTGTAATCTGGAGGGAGTAAGGTACCAACGGTACAACATTTTATAATGGGATTCTAAATGCAGTTACAAAGTTAATCCATTCTGTGATGTTAAATGTTTTACCCAGTTCTCCCTCCCGTTTTATCACTGAATCAAATTTTTTATTTAGTTTCCTGGCCAAATGAATATAGCATTTAGAAATGGCTCCATTCCGAGCAGGATTTGAATAGTATATTTTTTCTAATTTTGATGATTCCTAGTGAACTTTGGTTCGGATCCTGTCCTGAAAGGCCACAATTAACATTAATTAGATTAATTATTTCATCAGAAATGTTCAAATCAAATTTGTTTTTCATTTGGTCAAATTTGCTAATTTTGTTTACTGTAAAGAAATTCATTAAATATGTGTGATGGAATGTGATGTCCAGTAATCTAAATCTAAGTCGGGGATGTTCTAAATTAAAACTGATAATGGAGTTGCCCTAGACCATATTGCAAAGGGTTTCATTTTTTTTTATATAATAATATGTTCCATGATTTTGTAGCGATTTTGGTGGATGGAAACATATTTATGTAACGTGGTCGTCGAGATAGAGGAAGTCATACTATTTCTTACTATGTCTGGTCCCATTAGAAAGTTTAAAACTTTGAGAGACGCAGCCCGTTGCCGAGACTGTTGCTGTAGGAGAACAATACAGAGCAAACACAGCCCTGATGAAAGGTTCTGGAATATGAAATTGCAGAGTGGGAGGGGAATTGTTGTAGGATAATATGATCAGTACTATTAATACATATTGTCATATAAATAGTTAAATATAAATATTTCAAATTAAAATTATTTATTTTTATTTTAAATTAAACATTTATGAAACTAATTATTTTCCCTTTTACCCTCCCTTCTACAACTGAGGATATTATTTTATTTAACTATAATTTATAATTTATAAGTATTTATAAGTGTAATTTCATTCACATTTGGTAGTTTATCCTTTCCCTCTTCTCGCTTTCCCCACTTAACACACTAGTGTTTATATTCGACTCAGTATTTACAAAAAAACAAATCCACCTTAATGTAAAGTCAATGATTTTGTGGGTTTCAAACATGCAAATGTATGATTTCAATTTAACAAATTTGTATAAACTATGAATTCGACTTAAGTGATATCGATAAAATAAATCATAAGCTATATATGTATATCTAGATTTATAAAGTTGAAATATATATATATATATATATATATATATATATATATACACACACATATATATATATATATATTTAAGACCTTATTACATGTATTCTATTTTTTGTTAACTGTACTGGCTACATGTTTTCATTGCGTCATTGATTCTTTCCTTCTTATTTTTCTTGGTGGCTGCGGAGTTGATGGCAATTGAGTTGGTGGAGATTCTGGATTTTGTGTAATTAGAGCATCTAATATTTCTAACCCTTTTTCTGGTGAGGTGATAATGTAATTTTGGCAATTGTTGCAAAAATAAATTTTGACCGGTATTCCCCAACGATAACGGGTGTAACGTTTGCGCAGTTATGAAGTAAATTGTTGGTATTCTTTTCTTTTTTTTATGGTGTGGGATGAGAAATCCTGAAATACTTTAATGTGTTGGATTTTGCAGGTAATTTATTATTCTCAAAGCTGTTAAAATCCTTCCATTATATGGTAGAAGTGCACCCTAGCCATCACGTCATTAGGGACATCTTTTGGGATTGTATCTGGTTTGGGGAGTCTGTAGATTCTGTCAATAGTTAACTCTGAGTCAGAAAGATTTGGTTTTATTGATTTTATTATTCCTTTTAGGTAATCTTCTAACTCATTTGGCTGTATTGTATTAGGAATTCCACAAATTCTTATATTATTTCTGCGACTCCTGTCCTCGGTGTTCGCCAATTTCTTGTTAATGCTTTTCAGTTGGTTTTCCATATACTGCATTCATTCAATTAAGTCGAATTGCACATTTGCGTAATTTGTCATTTCATGTTCAATTTCATCTGTACGAATTGAAAGTGACGTAATGGTTTCTCTCACAGCAGCCATTTCAAGCCTTAAGTCCTCCCTCATTTTGATCCTGAGGGACTGGAGCTCCCAAATTCTTTGCTCAGTTGGTGGTGAATCTAAAGATGATGTAGTGGAAGTTGAAGGTTGATAGATAGGCTGAGGAGGATTAATATTTTTTTCTGATCGTATGCAGGGTCATGTGGTGGAATATTGATTAGTGGAACGATTTTCTTTATTTTTGAAATGTAAAGGTATATGCTTACTGCTGGATTTATTTCCAGTTTTTTTTTTCTTTTTTTTTTTTACCAACTTCAATATTATCAGGTAAATATGATTCAGTAAGTATTTTTGGTGGCTGTAGTAGTTTTGAAGCAGAGGTTTGAAATGACAGTTGGGCCTCTGGGTCTTTCATAGCAACAGTACTTTACCACCCCTGGGTTAGCCCCACACCCATATTGAGAATTTTAACAAAAGACTATTCCATTTGTTAGTTCTTTGTTAGATCAACTATTTTTTTCGTTAGATCTACTCTAAAATATGCGATGTAGCCAGCCCCCTCTCAACAAACATTTGTACAAAATGTTTTTGATTATGAAAGCTCTACGCTAGATCAGGTTTGATCGGGCAAAATATTAGTTAGATTTTGTCTAATTACTGAGATATTGCATATATAATTAGGGGGGGGGGCTGGCCCCCCTCAACTGAAATTTGGACAAAATGTTACTGATTTTGGTAGATATTCGTTAGATCAGGTTTGATCAACAGTTTTTTTTCATTAGATCTATCACGCAAGAGGCG
Organism: Pelobates fuscus; assembly: GCF_036172605.1. NCBI lineage: Eukaryota > Metazoa > Chordata > Amphibia > Anura > Pelobatidae > Pelobates > Pelobates fuscus. Next base: position 270,820,224 of record NC_086317.1, on the reverse strand, counting down.
GTATTCACTACTTAACTTTGTGGGCATGACTACGGGTTAGCCCCCCCCTCAACTGAAATTTTAAAATGTTTTACATTGTCAGTTATTTTACTCTGGATGTTAATTTTTCACACCTTTTTTTGTTTTTCCATGTTCACAGTTGTCACAACTAGTATCTTTTTAATTTATAACAACTATTAGCGGCAACATTGTTTTTATGTTTCAATATGTTCCTTCAAATGGCTGCCATTTGCTTGCTGGCTAAGCCACACCGCCTAAAACATTAAATTCTGTTGTCAGCTGCTGAGATTATGCCTAGAACAACACTTTATATACCCATTATGTTTTGTATTGCATTTATCTATCTATCCATCCATACATCTATCTGATATGTCTAATTTATATATCAATACTAGATGTCTTCATCTCTTATCATCTTGAGCAACCAGTGACAGATATACAGTCCACCTTTCATCAGAACCATTCACCTATTGTGTAAATTAGTATTTTAGTGGTTTCTCTTTTTTTTTTTTTTACATTTAATATATATAGATGTACAATTTTTATTATTATTACAATTTTTAACCAGGGTTAGTTTAAGATTAGAACAATGGTTATGGTAAATAACACAGAACACTAAATCCTGTAATGTAGAATTAAACTGTTAAAATACAGGAATATCAATTATTTATTCGCTCCACAGGGTTGAGCTGTTGATGAAACAAAATATGTTATTCTATTCCCCAGGCTGTTCACGGCACTAATACATACTGTATATTGAAACAATTTATTTAGGTAGTAGCCCACGCATGCTATTATTCCATGAGAGTTGTTACAGTGTTTCAAGATAGCTCTTACATTACTTAAGGATGTCTAAATGATGGTTGAGAATGTCTTCAGTAGTTTTTAGGGGGCAGGACTGAGAAGTCGACCAACTAAGTTGCAAGGGTATGGAGCTCCTGAGGAAACACTTTATTTTGAGTGCTTATTTCATTATATTATGGTATTTGTAAAAGGGAGTGAATATCCTAGCATGGGAATTGGCTGAAGTTTAGTTTAAAATTATTTTTTTTTACTTTGCTGATGACAGTATGGCAATTATTTATTGTAATTTTATACAATTAGAGCTGTGTTATCCTGCATTAATGTTTTTTTACATTGCCTTCTTACATTCCTTTATGTCAGTATTTTATTTAGGAAAATAAAGGTTTTGGTTCTCATCTTTACTAGGGATGCATATACTGTAACTTTCTGATATGATCTATTGTAAATAGTGACTGCTTTCTGCATGGGCGCGTTCCCTCTACAATTTATCTGATGCTTATATAATATTTTAACCTGGATCACTTTTTATTGCTGCATTCCATCTGTCTGTGCAGCTCACTGTGGTCCTTTGTGGCTACGAAGAGGTTATTACAAGTCTGTCAAGCTGAATGCAAAGCAGCCCTAAAACAGCTTGCATCCTTCAGTCGGTCCTGTATCTTGCTCCAAGAGAAAGGAAACCTCACATTCTTCAGAGCAAAACGGTTGCCAAAACTCACAAATAAATCATCATGTGCTTAGGGCTCTACAGCCAAAAGTAAAAAATTTACATACGTGGCACAGTCATAAGATGTTTGCTAATAATCTGAACTTTAGCACAGTAACCATTATCCTTGCTTTAATAAATGAATTCCGTATGAAAAGTGACCTTTTAGTATTGAGGGTTTTAGTGGGGATTTCTGATGCTGGATGTAGAGAAACTCTATACCAACCCAATAGGACCTCACAAACCACTAGGTGCAAAGGCTGAGATTTTGCTTTGCTACGAACTAACAGCTCACCATAGAACTGATCTTGACTTTCAAAGCCTGTGGAATAGTAGTAGACTATTTGCACAGAACATGTGATGTAGACTTAGATATATTTTCCGTGCCTTGCAAAATTTCTGAAATGTGAGCGTGATTTCTTTCTCATAAGAAGAGATTTGAATTATTTGCATAAAAGCACAAATGCCTCGACAATTTTTTTCAGTATTAAAAAGCATGCAACAGTGGTGTAAGGCATAGATGTACCATCCTCCTGCTTGGAGATGTTAATATCATCACTGCTCATCCACAAAGTAAAATTATCACGAAAATCAAGGATGACATTGAGAATGAGATCCATGCTCATGCTAATATCCACACTGGATATTTTCACCGAAAAGTGTTGTGGATCCAAATGTTGATCTTTCTCAACAAAACCCTCTTAAAATACCAAATGTTTCTCGTGGTTAATGTATAGACACTACACTATTAAATCATTTTAAAAGCTTATATAAAAAAAATATTAAAAAAATATTAAATCAAAGCCATAATTGGTAAAATAAGTGCATTTTACCAAATACGATGCTTCGTTAATGAACAAGGGCATGTTCTCCAACAAAACTAAAGAGTTCGAACCTGTTTCCTACCTCATAGGGTGATTATCTATAATGCCAGTTTATGATTAAATGCCCTCTTGGGAGTGAAATGTGCTTTTTAGGGTGAGCTATCTGCTGGCTTTCATCTTCACATGGGATGCTCTTGCGTATAGATTTTATTTGGATCAAGATAAAAGATAAGTTCTAAAAAAAAAATCACAAAAATGTGTTGGCCATTTTAATCATGGATTATCTTGTATTAAAACTCATGTTTAGATTGCTTACATGTTTACTTCATTATTGCATTAAACTTGATAAAAGGAGGATCTCCTCCCTTTTAAAACAGAGTATATAAGAACGCTGGGATCAGGTAAAAGCTCACATGAACCTCAATATCTTGCCCTTCAGTTATTCCCCACACAGACCTCAAAAATGTTTCTGCTCACTTGTGTTACAAAAGTATTTTGAGACCTGAGCGGGGATGTACCGAAGGGCAAGATATTGAGTTTCTCTAAGCTTTTGTCTATTCTCATGTTCTCTGTTTTTTTCTTTTTCTCTGCTATTTTGACCAAAAAACACAGTAAATACTGCAAAACGTATTCTGCATCTCTATTAGCATAATTAATATGGCTATTTATAATGCTGATTATTTACTAAAAGGTCGAGGTCTGGAGATTCCATAATAAAAATCAACACTATGTTAAAATGACATAGCCTTTATGTTAACAATAACTCTACTAGTATCACTTGATATCCTGTATAGTGTATTGTCCTGTTTGACTTCACACTGGATAAAGACACCTTATCAACATGGGAATGTAGCACTGGTTTTGAATAATCACTCATTTTAGAGAATGCAAAAGTTACTTGTCATGTTTGATCTTTCAACAAGCTGTAATCATAACGGAATTTAATGAAAGATTATACAAATTAGTCATTCTGTTCTTTTATTCTCTGGCACAAGTGACATTTATAGAGACATGACTCATGTCTTTGAGGTTATGTAGAATTCTCGTTTTAAAATCTCGCTCTGTTACTATTTAATATGCAGGCTGGTAGGAATCAGTAAATGTTAGCAAATCCCTTGTGATTATATTGTTTAGATAATAATTTCTTTAAAGCATAGGCTGGCTATGTGTCATGAATGGTAGGGAACCTAACACACAAACAGAACACAAGAGACAGAATTGCAATACCGGTCCTTGGAATGGCCGGGCTATGCAAAAGAATAGTCAAAGCAAGCCAAGGTCAAAGGGAAATAGAGAGACGGAATACAAAGAAACAAGCCGAGGTCAGGGAGTAGAGGAAACAGAGTAAACGTAAGACAAGCCAAAGTTCGGTAACCAATTAATCAGACAGAGAATAACGTGCTATTGGGCTAAACAAAGACCACAACGGAGCACTGAGGCAAGGAGGGGAGGTTAGCTTATATACACACAGGGTGTGTCTGATTGGCTATTCCCCAATTAGTGTTAACCACAACACGTGGGATGTGTTTCTTCCCTCCCTTGTGGTCTCTGAGTTCATCACTGTGTGCCAGGTCACATCACCAGGTCTGGCACACATATCAGGAAAAGGGACTCAATGCTGTTTTTTAATAAAAAAAAAAAAGGGGAGAGTGAAAAAGAGAATGCAACATGTAACAACTAACTTATTGCTGAGGATTCTGTAATCCTTTCCCCACTTACCTTAGCTCTATGTATCCATAGTATCTAAAAAGTCAATACTTTATTAATATAAACAATACACAAATGATACAACTGGAAGTACTGCTGGGAAACTATAATTGATGACATAACATGGCTCTTTCTGGTCCCATCCCTCCTAATGGGCGGTTCTGCCTTTAAAAGCCCAGGCTTAATCTTTGTCTCAGTCCAGCTCACCGCTCCACAGAGTTTAACAACCAGGAAGTAGCGGAACCGACTGTCTGATTGACAGCCAGGGGGTGTAACAAGATCAATTATATAAGTGCCAATTTCTTCTGGAATCTGCACTTTTTATAAAATGACATAAAGAGGACACACTTCACAGATAAAGCACTTCAGCAAGCTAAAGTACTTTAGGTGATTGGAGTGTTCATTTAATGGAACCAGTATGTATGAACTTTACCAATTGTTTACCATGTGCAGCTGTAGTTTGATCATTATTTGCCCAAATAACATTCAGACTTCTGTCTTTTTTTCTCAACCTAACTTATATACAGAATAGAAATGCTTTAAAAAGGCAAATAGGAATACTTACTAAAATGGTTAAACATTCGTATTTGAAAGATACTGACTGTATAGCACCATGTTAACAGAATTTTATGTTAATTCTATGAGATGTGTTTATGTTTAACATTAAAGTCTCCCTATGAATATTATCATTTACAAAGAAGCCTTAGATCATGTTTCAAGATAGCAAATAATTCAATTTACTGTGGTTTGTTTCTATGTTATTGTATTGTAGATGTTTTGCTAAGTTCCAAGATTACCCACAAACAAATAAAAAAAAAAAAATTCTACTGATTACCAGATCCTGAAGCATCTCATTGTGAAGGAAGGCATGTTAGTGAGAGCTATGTAAATGTAATATGTAATAACATCTAATTTCACATGTCTACACAAAACATTTTATTTTTGAGGAATGCTTACTTTCCTGGAAAAGCTGCCCTTCCTCAGAAAGAATATATACATTTTATAATGTTAAAATTGTATCTGGAATAATCTTTATTGATCAAGCACTATGATAATTACACGTTTAAGGCGAAGAAAGCTGAGCTAGAAAATTGCTGAGTTAAGGAAATTTGGATATAGTATAAAATGTGCAATTCTCTTAAGAGTTCTGCACAATTTTCATTGTGGCAAATAAACCTAAACCGAATAGCTCTGGAGGTGTGAAATCAATACAGGGGATTCCATAAGCTCCCCCCATTTTTTTTTATTCTTTATTTTGGTTGTGCAGGTATGCATATAGAAAGTGACATTGACATTTGTTTGAAACAAGACACAATTACAGACTGCATAAGAGCAGTGACTGTCATGAGTAGCTGCACATTTTTAAAAATACATTTTGTGAGACAATAAGTAATATGTAAGGTTACAGCAAAATATTAACTGGTGTGTACTCAGCGGGTGAGAAAGAGATGTACAATAATTGAGTGTTATAGGTTGAGTTCTGATATACAAACTACCATAAAACAGCGTTAGTAAATAGTGAATCTACGGTGCTTGAATCTGGCCAAAAATAAAACACAATACATCAACTTAAAACTTAATTGTAAGTGCCCTGAAGTAAGTATGTGGTACGTGTGGTACACATGTCTGTACTGAGGAGGGATTGTGCTAGGTGTGTGAATTTAGCACCTGCCCTGGGGGGAGGGGGGCGGGGGGTTGGCTATGATGAGTGATGTCATGGGGGCATTCCTGACATATGGAGCCTGCTTGGCATGGAAAGGTCCAGGACTGTGCATGTTATTGTGTCTAATATGGTGTTGTGTCTTGGGGAGCCTGTAGGTTCTGTTATGACCCCTGCTTAGTTCTAAGCGCTATGTGTGGTGCCTGTAGCTTAGTAGGTTTCTGTTGTGCATGGCCCACCTGTGAGCTGGGTAGGGATGAGGTGGGGATAGTTTGTGCGTCTAATGAGCTAGCTGGTGAGCACTAGGTATGCAGAACTAGTCATTATAGAGCGAACAAACAAAAGGAAAAAACTGCATAAAACTAAATCAGACAGAAATGAAACAGAAATAAGTAGGTGGCTTGAGAGACTGGTCTCGGGTAGGCAGGGACCCGGAACTCAGGTAGTGACCGCAGCGTATGTGTTCTGGGTGGGCCCCCGGGGCACAAATGGAGCAACTGTCGTTGGATCCCAGGTGTGGGTTGCAGAGGCAAGCTGCAGTCTTAAAGGACGTAGCATGTCCGGTGGAAGACCCAGTGTCCCCAGAAGTGTCTTCGCCTCCTTCAGGTTCTTGACGGGGTAAGAGGCTTCTCCATGTAGTACTATCAAGGTGTGTGACAAGCACCACTGATATGTGATGTTACATGTGCGCAGGAGGGAGGTAAACGGTTGGCGGAACCTCCGCCAAGCCATGGTGCTCCCTGAGAGGTCAGCATAGAAGGTTAGGTACATGCCTTCAAAAGAGTACGGCAATGACCTCGAATTGCGTTGAGCACTGTGGTCATGTCTTGCCCGGTCTGGAACTGCACTATCAGGTCCATGGAAGCTGTGGCCGGTACTTACATTGGTTTAGGTATACTGAACATGCCATCGAGGTTAACTGATTTCGCCTGTTTGGGGGAGTAGCGTTTGCCCAACAGACGGCGCACTAAGTGTGGCACCTTCGCCTACGGGATCATGTCGGGTATGCTGCGGATCTTGGAATTCTTGCAGCGGTGGGTGTCCTCCAGTTCCACAAATCTTTCCTCGAAGGATTGATTCTGCTGCTGTAAAGACTGCACCTCCTGTTGAAGCTGTGTCACCTGTAGCGTGCTGCTTCTAGAGTCTTGCTCTAGGGCTCCCATGCGGCCAGTCAGGTCCCGGATATTTTTCTGGATGTCAGCCACATCAGCCTGGATATTGCACCTGAGATTCGCCAGCAGCTCCAGTATGACGGCCTTCGTGACCGGGGACGAGTCTGCCTCTATCAGTGTTGGTTTAGGTGCCGGTGGGGCAGGTAAGTATGTATCTTCCGCTCCAAGGGCTGGATCATCAGATATGTCAGAGTCCTCATCGAGGTACATGACCATCTTCTGCTCTCCATTAGCTCCCTTGAGATAACCACCGCCATGCAGAACATGTCCACTGAGCGCTTCCAGCCAATGAGATTTTTTGCTAAACTGATGTCAAAATTGTTGTTGAAAAACAAGAAAACTAAATTGTGATTATATCGATCTTATTAACTGCACATCGACAGTCACTAGCCTGTAGATAAATTAATTATCAAATGATAGATTTTGATCGAAGCCTGATTACTTCAGCACAAAATGGCACTTACCACCATGTACCTTACTCTCTCCCACTTCTCTCTCCTTCTTGATTTTCATTTGTCCTCCCCCAATTTCTTTATTCTACCACTTGTATTCCACTCCTCCTGCTTCATTTGCTTTCTTCCTGGATTTCACTTTTTTTTTTATCAAACTCAACTTCTTAAATGGTTGTGTTGAGGGTGATTATGTTTTTTTCTGGAATCTCCTGCAGGGCCGGACTGGCCCACCGGGATACCGGGAAATTTCCCGGTGGGCCGCGGCACCTGGGGGCTGCTCTGGCAATGTATGTGCCACCGGGTGGCCGGTCCGGTGGCACATACTCTGAGGGGGCGGCCGGCCGGCGGCCGCATTGCACGCTGGAGCCGCCGGACCGGATGGAAACCTCGCCGGTCCGGCGGCATTTCTAATGCTGGGGGCTGAGCCTGAAGGAGGAGGGAGGAGCATGTCTCTGACTGTACCATGCTCCCTCGCGGTTCCCACAATTCACAGCACAGGAACCGCGAGGGAGCATGGTACAGAGACATGCTCCTCCCTCCTCCTTCAGGCTCAGCCCCCAGCATTAGAAGTGCCGCCGGACAGGCGAGGCTGTATCGTGGAACGCGCAGCCCCCCCGACTCCTCTCAGGTAGGGGGGTGGGGGGGCAAGAAAGAGACAGAAGGGGAGGGAGAATTGGGGGGGGCAAGAAAGAGACAGAAGGGGAGGGAGAATTGGGGGGGCAAGAAAGAGACAGAAGGGGAGGGAGAATTGGGGGGTAAGAAAGAGACAGAAGGGGAGGGAGAATTTGGGGGGGCAAGAAAGAGACAGAAAGGGGAGGGAGAATTGGGGGGGCAAGAAAGAGACAGAAGGGGAGGGAGAATTGGGGGGGGCAAGAAAGAGACAGAAGGGGAGGGAGAATTGGGGGGGCAAGAAAGAGAAAGAAGGGGAGGGAGAATGGGGGGGGTGCAAGAAAGAGACAGAGGGGGAGGGAGAATGGGGGGGTGCAAGAAAGACAGAAGGGGAGGGAGAATGGGGGGTGCAAGAAAGACAGAAGGGGAGGGAGCATGGGTGGGGGGTGCAAGAAAGAGACAGAGGGGGAGGGAGAATGGGGGGTGCAAGAAAGAGACAGAAGGGGAGGGAGAATTGGGGGGGTTGCAAGAAAGAGACAGAAGGGGAGGGAGAATGGGGGGGGGGTGCAAGAAAGAGACAGAGGGGGAGGGTGCAAGAAAGAGACAGAGGGGGAGAGAGAATCGGTGGGGGGGTGCAAGAAAGAGACGGGGGGTGCAAGAAAGAGACAGAGGGGGAGGGAGAGTGCCACAGGGAAAGAAGGGAGAATAGAGAGACAGAGGGGGGAGAATAGAGAGACAGAGGGGGAGGGAGAGTGCCACAGGGAAAGGAGGGAGAAAGAGGCAGAGGGGGGAGAATAGAGAGACAGGGGAAGAGATATGTGGGGGAGAGAGAGACACATGGAAAGGGGGGAGAGAGACAGAGGGGAAGAGATATGTGGGGGAGAGAGACAAATGGGAAGAGATGTGTGGGGGGGAGAGAGAGAGAGAGAGAGAGAGAGAGACACATGGGAAGGGGGAGAGAGACAGAGGGGAAGAGATATGTGGGGGAGAGAGGGGGAAGAGACAGAGGGGAAGAGAGATGTGGGGGAGAGAGACACAGGGAAAGGGAGGAGAAAGAGACAGAGGGGAAGAGAGATGTGGGGGAGAGAGAGACACAGGGAAAGGGGGGGGAGACAGAGACAGAGGGGAAGAGAGAGACAGGGAGAAAGGAGAGAGACACACAAGGGGAGGGGGAAGAGAGAAACAAAGGGAGAAAGGAGAGACACACACAAGGGGAGGGGGAGAAAGGCAGAGGGGGAAGAGAGAGACTGGGAAGGAGAGGGGAGACTCCCCCCCCCCCACGGGGCTCTCCCCTGGTGGTCGCAGTGTTGAGAGTGAACTCTAGGCCCATAGACACACTACCCCCACACACACACCATACACATGCACACATTGCCCCCCACACACATTCACAGCCCCCCACACACACATTCACAGTCCCCCATACACACATTTCCCCACACACCCTACGCATTCACACACTACACCCCCCCACACACACATACACTGAACCTTTCACACACACACTGCACCCCTCACACATTGCACCACTGCTGCTATACCCTACTACAGCCCCATATCCCAGCAGACCCCAGGTAAGTTGTCAAACTGTTCTTAACCCCTTAAGGACCAAACTTCTGGAATAAAATGGAATCATGACATGTCACACATGTCATGTGTCCTTAAGGGGTTTTAAACGGTTTGACTTCTTACTCTGTGAAGGGGTCCCGGCACTCCTTGCACCATAACCACTACACAGAGCAGTACTGGTTATTGTACATGGATTTTTTCCCCTCCCGGCATCAGGCTCTGGATCCTCCAATGGTATATGACATGTATATTAATGTGTGTATTAGTTATATACATACATACATATATACACATACATACATATATACACATACATATATACACATACATACATATATACACATACATATATATACACATACATACATATATACACATACATATATACATATACACACACATATATATATATACATATATATATATATAAATATACAAATATGCCTTTTATATTTACAATAACATATTTAAAGTGAAGCGCGCACCCACAGGACTTCAATATAAATAAGATAACGTCAATTTTTTACAGTTGTGCCGTACATACATTCACTATTTCAGTCCCATTACCAAGCTTTCCTTAATATGTCAAGGTAGTTGGACCGAAACATTGATTACATGCAAAGGCATGTCTGCTTAAAATAAATCAGCACTTTTGTTTATTTTGAAGCCTATGAGTGCTTTTCTTTACGTTGGAGTAATAGTTTTTAATTTTAAGTTCTCTTTTCTAACTCTGTATCTGCACACTATGCTGGCGCGATGCATTATGGGGCTGGTAAATATTTTTTTCCAGGGCTGCTTTTAATTCCCAGTCCGGCCCTGATCTCCTGGCATATAGATTGCCATTGCTGGGTTTCATACAGACATTTTATGTAGGGCCCTGGGCTATTCCTGTTTAAGTCACCCTGTCTCCATTGTGGGTGCAGGTATGTGGTTGTTTGGGGGTCAAAGGTTATTGTGCTCTCCTGTCTTTAATACTTGCAATCAACTAGGTGGATTTGGTTGTGGAGGCTGTACAGCGCCACCTGTTGGTTGCAAGGATCTAGCAACAGCCATATGCACTACCTGAATAGCAAGGCTTGCTAATTTGCATATTCTGGTAGATTTGCATATTGCTAATTCTGCAGTAAGGAGAGATATTTTCTGTTAATTATTGCCTTCCCCATCCCTTTATACATATGTTATTATGCTATTATAATTGTATGTATAAATGTACATTTTTATGGCATGTTTTGGTTATTTGAATTTTATTATGTTTGTCACAGCAATTTAAACGTAATGATTACATGGGCTAGTCCCAAGAAAAATAAAGTTTTGCATGTCAGTTCCTTTTGTGTGTATTTTATGGATCCTAGTGACAGAGTCTTCGGACCTGTTTGCTGGTTGCAGGATCCCTCTAAACCTGGGATAAATCAAGAAAGCTAGGCCTGACAGCCACAATTGCGTTTATAAAGGTAACAACTATAATCACTGAAAGCAGAGCTGTAACGGCATAGGCAAAGGGAACGATACATTCCTGGAAGAAGAGCTGCAGTGCAATTGGCAGGGGGGACTGTATACCTGCCAGGAAAGAGAGCTGCTTCCTGGTCGGGTGCTAAAGCTCCATAAGGACCCCAGTCAAGCTGCGGCGACTGGGGCAGAAGTGTTCCAGGGTCCCTGCAAGCAGCTAGGAAGTGGACCTGGCGGAGGTAACCAGCTGGGGTACAGGGAGCTCTGTCACACATTTTATTAAGCTCAACTCTCTAAATGGTTGTGTTGAGGATGATTATGTTTTTTTCTGGAATCTCCCAGCATAGTAATAGTTGTAATTACAATAATAACTCACAGGGTGAACTGGATAAAATAATACCATTCGCAAATAAATACTTTTCAATGCACCGCATGCTGCAAACCTCTAGCAGTTGTCATATATATTGTCTCTGTTTTTTAATTGTGGTATTGTTTGGAGGGAATCATTTTACAGTTGGTTGCAATGTGTCAAAAAGATAACGTTCTAAACACAATAGCTTAAGGAAATGGCATAAGAGATAGTTTCTGGATGACACTCAATATAATAATTTAATGGCACGAAAAATAGCAGGGAAGCATAATTAGTTTTTTTTTATTCAGTGTCTGCTATGAATTATAGCTTGAGAAATAAACACTAAAACTGTGACAAGCAAATAGATGATAGGCCTTTATAATGAAATGTAGCAGAGACAGCTGGCAAGAGTAATAGTTCAATCGCATTTTGGGTCACACAGTAAGCTTTCTTTACTTCAATATTTGGTATAAAGAAATTGAAGCATTTTGAAACAATATTGAGACAAAATAAGCTTAAATAATCTTCCTCAATTTGTAAATGTAAATCCTGATAGAGCTCTAAACATATACTCACTCAAATCTGTGCACCTTTTAATATGCTCATAGCAAAATAAGTTTTTTCAATGTCACAAATAAATAGGGCAGCACAATAATAACACTGTAGTATCATTAAACTGTCTCAAAAAGGCAGGTAGGGTAGGTTTGTGGACTGGACTGGGGTATTTAAGGTTGGGGTAGACTTCTAGAGTTGGGAGAGTCATGATTACCAATCAATATTAAAAGACTGGACTCCAACAAAAGATATCCTAAACATTAAGGACTTAAGGACTGAGCCAAATGTACACGTTGTGAACAAAACGTAAACAAAAACTTTAATTTGCGCTATATATCTGTTCAGGCGTAATTCGCCTCTTTCATTTTATGTGCACCCACACTTATTATATATAATTTTATTCAGGTGAAACAGGGCTTTCATTTAACATCAAATATTTAGGTATAAAACATAATTTAATATGAATAAAATATAAAAAAATGGGAGAAAATAAGAATTTAAAAAAAATGTTTAGTTCTACGTGACATTCTAATTGTCATAATACTGTTTGACTTTACTGCAATAAAATACACATATTTGTATTCAGCGATGTCTCATGTGTAAAACAATACCCCCTATGTACAAGTTTTATGGTGTTTTGGGAAGTTACAGGGTCAAATATAGCATGTTACATTTTTCAGTTTTTTCACATTTGAATTCGCCAGATTGGTTACGTTGCCTTTGAGACCGTATGGTAGCCAAGGAATGAGAATTACCCCCATGATGGCATACCATTTGCAAAAGTAGACAACCCAAGGTATTGGAAATTGGGTATTCCCAGTCTTTTTTAGTAGCCACTTGGTCACAAACACTGGCCAAAATTAGTGTTAATATTTGAAAACGCAAAAAACTAATTTGAACGTCAATTTTGGCCAGTGTTTGTGACTAAGTGGCTACTAAAAATGACTGGACATACCCCATTTGCAATACCTTGGGTTGTCTACTTTTGCAAATGGTATGCCATTATGGGGGTAATTCTCATTCCTTGGCTACCGTACGGTCTCAAAGGCAACGTAACCAAGCTGGCAAATTTCAATGTGAAAAAAATGAAACGCAAGCCTTATATTTGACTCTCTACCTTTTGTAAACACCATAAAACCTGTACATGAGGGGTACTGTTATACTCTGGAGACTTCGCTGAACACAAATATTAGTGTTTCAAAGTGGTAAAACGTATCACAACAATTATATTGTCGGTGTAAGTGCCATTTGGGTGTGAAAATACCGTCGTTGTAATACATGTTACTGTTTTGAAACACTAATATTTGTGTTCAGCTAAGTCTTCCGAGTAAAACAGTACCCCCCATGTAAAGGTTTTATGGTGTCTTGGAAAGTTACAAGGTTAAATATAGTGCTAGCAAATTAAATTCCCTGGACTTTTGGCCTGGGTTGTCAGGGTGGTCCTGCTAATTGTAATTAGTAAAATTACCCAATTAGTGAAATTATTTCATAAATATCTACATAGAATTATTACATATATGTGTGTATATAAATATATGCAATATATATGTATATAATTTTTTTAAATTATTTTTATTTATATATAGGTATATATATATATATATATATATAGTGATATATACTTATGTATATCGATATATATATTATTTCATTCTACATGCATTTTAATATCAATATATATATTAATTTTAAAATACAGTTAGAACGAATTTACACACACACACACACACACATATATATATTTTTATTTTTTTTATTAAATTTTTTAATGTATTTACAGATTTATTTATTCAATATTATATATAAATATATATATATAATGAAAATTATATATATTTAATCAATATCATTGTACGTGTATTTTGATATTAATATATATATATATATATATATATATATAATTATGTATATATTAATATTAAAATACACATAGACAGTGTATGTGTATTTATGTTTATGTGTGTATATGTGTGTATATATATACTTAGATCATATATATAATAAATATATATATGACCTTAGTATATATTATTTAATTTTGCACTGTTTTAACATTTCATTATTTTATTTTCAGACAGCAGGGGGAGTACCTGTCATTACAGGCACTCCCCTTGCTGGCAATGCCTTGGACGGCTATGCCATCCATGTGATAGTGAGGTCCTCGCAAGGACCTCGCGATCACATGGCCCAGGGGGGCCGAAGAGGAAGCAGGGGAAATTCCTTGGCTCCCAGGTAAGTCCCCATACCACGATCGCCGGCGTGGGATCGCCGGCGACCGGGTAAGTACAAAGGACGGTTTGGGCGTTCTATGCCGCCCTGCGGCGTTTAGAGCCGCTTCGTTAAGGACGGCATAGAACGCCCGCCGTCCTTAAGGGGTTAAGATACAAACATCCAATTTGCGTACAAATGTAACTGCCGGATATGCATGCATACCTAGTGGCTCAGGAGAAAATGACTATCAATAACCTGAAAGAAGAAGCAATAATAAAGTTGTGTAAACTTGGCCACCCTATCTCCTTACTATATACACAAAGGCTGAAATTCAACTCATTAGAACTGGATTACTAGCTGAATAAACCTTTAGGGAACTTGGTGGGAGCATCTCTGGTGGGTCTAAATCAAGTTGTGCATCCTCTCATAGTTCAGCGAATTAGCCATTCAAGAGCAACAGACAATGGTGTATTTTGAATTTGTGCTGTCCTAGGCATGATGGAACGCGGGCATTTTAAATTTACCACACCTCTTCCTGTCAAGGCCACACCTCTTCCTGTTAAAGACTAACACATGCTTTGACTGATATACACACAGACACACCCACTCACTGACCAGCACACACTCTCAGATACACTGACATACACTCACTGGCAGACACACATACTTACACACTCAGTGATTTGACACAATCTGAAAGACACACAAAAGTACTGTTCTGACACAATCTGACAGACACACAAAATCACCCAGACACGCACTGATGCACACACTCACTGAAAGACACACATTCACTGATAAACACACTGACAGACATACACACACACACACTCACAGGCACATAATGATAGACATACACACACATTGAATGACAGACACACACAAACTCACTCACAGAAACACACATACTCACTCACAGAAACACATTCACTGACAAACAAACTCACTGCCACACACTCACTCAGGCACACTGACAGATATAAACACACACTCACTGACATACAAACACACTCAGACATACACATACTGACAGACACACACAAAGTGATAGACAGACACGCACACACATTCATTGACAGACAAACAAACTTACTGACAGATACACTCACTTAGAAACACTGACAGCTATAACAGATTCACTGACAAACACACACACTGACATACACACACATTTCCCCCCCAACATTTATAAATAATTATTTACTTTTATTTTAGTTTAAATCCACCCAGCCTCCCTACTTTTGGGCTGCTTGACTGGGCCCTGGGAAGGCAGGCGTGCAGGATGGAGGGGGGGCAGGCAAGGGATGGGGGGTGTGGGTGCGCAAAATAGATGGCGAGGGAGCTCTGATCTTCCTGCTCAGCTCCCTTGCGTGCTGCTTAGTGATGCCGGGCACCGGAATGACGCCCCCATAGGTAAAGACTAACAAGGTATTTGCCAGGGCACTTGGGGGCGGCGTTTTTGCTGCCCCCTGAAAAGTGCCGCCCAAGTCAAATGCCTTGTTAGCTAAATACAGCGCTGGCAACAGATAGGAATGAGCATGCAGAGTTGTCTGCACCCTCCAGAGATGCAGGATAAAAAGCTCAACCCATCAGTAATTACCCCCTTCCTTACCAAAATTAAATAGAGGGAAGGAACAAAAGTACACATAAATACATATTTTTAAACTAATAATGTAAGGTGCAAATACCACACACAGCCACCCCACACACTCTACCTCTCCACTCATAGCCTCTACACTCACAGTGACCCCCTCGTACAGCCACCAAACACACGCAATCACCCCCCACACAATATACACATCCTCTCAATACACAGCGACTCCCACAAAACACACAGCCTCCCAACACAACACACCCACAGCCTATCACTGGTGCCAAGTCCAATGCTTCCACATTGAAGACAGAGACAGAGGAAAGTAGTATATCTACATTACAACCTCTAACAAACAAAAGGTGTTAGAAATTTGATACTTCACATTATAAAGAGTTGGTTTCTCACAGACTTCCCTAATAGTGATATATAGAATACTAAATACAAAATATATAGACATACAACCAACCAAAAATAGATGAACAAGAAAAACTATATAGTATAGCACAGCACACAATATATTAAGTCTTTTTGGACAATATATTGTCTTTTTGTGAAGGATTTCCCTACAGGGCTATTCTATGTAGTTTTCTTTTTTTTTTTTTATTCCTTTATCACAAGTTGGCTTAATATCTATATTTTTTTGTGTTTAGAAAAGGAAAAGAGACCTGAAGGACTGACTGTGTAAAGTGAGGTCATGAAGTTACCAGTAGTCACTATTTTGTATTTTGTTTATTGAGAATCTTGTACAGAAAAATACAAAATTGCAGTAATAGAAAGACAGTATTGCTTAATCATAGTTAATTAGGCATACAAAGTCACTGTAAATTGAAAGGGCAACATGACTTACTGTAACACATGAACGTGCAGTGGTTACTTTTATTTTTTCAAATTCCATTTTTTTTATTTATCTGCACATACGTCATATAGTAATATTGTAAAACAACCAAAAGCTTGTTAGCACACAGTTTTCCTGCCCTCCCCCCCTCCCCCTCATTTATATACAATTCTTAAAATTATATTCAGATGTAATAGGTTTTATTCAATAAATGGCAAATTGAAGTAAATTAAAAACTAGTTTGAAAATGCAGACAAAAACTGCTGATTAAGAAAAATTCTCCAATACGGCTATGGTTGCAGTTTGGCTATAGTAGCCTACATTTTGCAATTCGGTTCTCAATTCACTACTATTTGCCATTTAGTGAATACATCTTAATGTGCTTAAAGGACCACTCTAGGCACCCAGACCACTTCAGCTTAATGAAGTGGTCTGGGTGCCAGGTCCTTCTAGGGTTAACCCATTTTTTCATAAACATAGCAGTTTCAGAGAAACTGCTATGTTTGTGAATGGGTTAAGCCTTCCCCTATTTCCTCTAGTGGCTGTCTCATTGACAGCCGCTAGAGGCGTTTGCGTGATTCTCACTGTGAAAATCACAGTGAGAGCACGCAAGCGTCCATAGGAAAGCATTATGAATGCTTTCCTATGTGACCGGCTGAATGCGCGCCCAGCTCTTGCCGCGCGTGCGCATTCAGCCTACGGGGAGGAGAAGAGGAGGATCGGAGAAGGAGAGCTCCCCGCCTACCGCTGGAAAAAGGTAAGTTTTAAACACTTTACCCTTTCCAGAGCCGGGCGGGAGGGAATCCCTGAGGGTGGGGGCACCCTCAGGGCACTCTAGTGCCAGGAAAACGAGTATGTTTTCCTGGCACTAGAGTGGTCCTTTAACGAATTATTGCAACATACGTTTGGATGAAAATACGTCTCAAGTCAGCCTACTCGGAACATGATAAAATGTAAATAAACGACTGCCCCTTTTACCAGAATATAAGACACATTTAATAAAAATGTTGTATTCTGAAAACACTGTTAAAATGGAAGATTCATCAATGGAATAAGCTAACTGGTTCCATTGGTTCCAAATGGTGATTGCCCCAATTTTAGTACTGTGTACGAGTTTTCAGAAAAACTGTGGTGTCCCAAGGAATGAGATACTTTTGATGAGATTAATTCACCCTGTATATTATTAAAGCAGCTATATTGTATATACTTTTTTTCTCTGAAATTCAACATTACGTAGCAATCCACATCTAAATGCCCTCCATGTCAATAAAGTATATAACTTTATATTCCATTGCTGTGAAGCTACACACACTTTAATAATGAAGCACAGCGTATTGGACTAAAAATGTTATAAAACTAGTGATCCTTAGCTTGGACATGCACTTCAAAATAATTGTGCTGTGAGGTAATGAAAGCCAACAGACAGAATAAGACTCTTGCTGACCCTAGGGGATTTTTTTGTTAGGCTGAAGGATTACATTTTCTATTAATGGTTTTTATCTTTACGAGCAGCGGGAGACTGCTTCCTCCTTGTTGCTTGGTAATTTCTGTATATTTCATGCAGTTCAGACTTTTTATTAGGCAAATTCCCTTCCCTATATTCAGTCTTAAAGGTAATAACTATTTTTATTGTTATTTTTTTTAATGTAATTTGTTAACTTAAACATATGGTATAAAATACTTCTCTTTGTAATGCTGTGGCTTGCTGGGTATTATAGCCGCCAGAGTTCTTTTCTAAAGCGAGAAACTAAGCGAGAAATTCAATGTCAATTCAAAGTGAATTTCAATTATTAGGCTAAAACATCTCTTTTGGAAAAAATCTTCATGTTGACTATGGATTTAGTTCAACTATTTCTAATAATAAAAAAAAAAATTACTTTGAATTCCTGACTATTCAAACTTTAGTGAAATGCCACATTTATCTTTTCAAAACACATTTAGAAAAAAAAGTGTAAAGTGTGATGACAAGGGGAAATGTGCATATATAATTTTAGAATGTAAAAACAACTCTGCATTAAACTTCCACTTGTCATTGAAGAGAGACAATTCCTCCCTTGCATGTAGACAGTTACCCCTATGTGTGTTCCATGGCTCCAGGCCTGCAGTGCATGTTGCGTTTCAGCAGTGGCAGCTCTAGACTTTGTGAGGCCTTAGGTGAAAAAAAGCTATTTTCATTTTGTGCATGTGATTACAGAAAGACTTGCGATATCACAACAGTATTGGCAAGCAATTTCAAGTAGAAATTGCAAAGATAATTTTCAATTGCAAAGATAACTTTGACATGGTCTATGAGGTAATTGCACAGTCGTTTTTTGTTTTGTTAGAGTAAATTCACGCTTGTCAATAAACAGTTTAGTTAATATATCAGTATGGAGTCAGGAAATAGCAGTCTTGCTAGTCTAACTATTTAAAACATGGCATAACAGTAAACAGGCTAGCCCTACTTGTCTAGTGAGAAGTCGCTTGAGTGTAGGTAGTGGCAGGCATAATACACATAAAATGATACAGGTGTCACTTAATAGGCAGTTGTATGGCAGTGCTGTAGGAAGCGGCATAATTATATTTTCAGTTGAGGCCTGTACGAACCCTGACATGTTATAAGATGCCCTAACATGTAAATGAAAGTATTTGAAAAATATAATCAAACCTGCTGAACTGAATAAACGACAGGGGTGAAAAGAGCTTAAAAAATAATAATTTGCCAAGCAATACAGTTGCAGATGTCTTCAACTGGGGACTGTGACAGGGTGAGTAAAGGAGTAACAATGGCAGCGTGGGTGAGACAGGGTGAGGGGAATGAATGAGACAGGGTTGGGATGGTGAGTGTAACAGAATGAGGGAGGATGAGAATGATAGGGTGTGCTTGTGACAGGATTGGAGGAGGTTAATGTGACAGGGTGAGTGTGGCATAGTTTAGGGGGAAGTGTATCACAGGGGTGGGTGAATGTGCCATGGTTTAGAGGAGGGAGTGTGATAGAATGAGTGGAGGAGAGTGTGACAAGATTTAGGGGGGTTAATGTGACAGTGTGCGTGTGGCGGAGTGTAACAGGATTAGATGCATTAATGTGACAGGGTGAGTGTGCCAGGGTTGGGGTGTGATTGTGACAGGGTTTGGGGGGAGTGTGGCACGGTTGAAGGACAGGATTGGAGGGGTTTAGTGTGGCAGGGTGAAGGGGGTGAGCGGGATAGAGTGGGGGGGACTATGACAGTGTGTGTGAGGTGAAAGGAAGGGTGGGGGGCTGTGACATGGTGAAGGGCTGTGACAGGATGTGTGTGGTGTGACAGGGTGTTTGTGGGGGTCTGTGATGGAGTGGGGATCTTTGACAGGGTGTGTGGGGCAGCTGTGACAGGGTGAGAAGCTGTGACAGGCTGTGTGGGAGGGTTGTGACAGGGTGGGGAGTTATGACAGGGTGTGTGGGGTGACAGGGGGTGTGTGTGGGGGCTGTGAAAGAGCAGGGGGCTGTGACAGGGTGTGTGTTTGGTGACAGGATGTGTGTGGGGGGCTGTGACAGGGTGTTTGGGGGTGCTGAGGCACGGTGGGGCTGTGAAAGGGTGTGTGGGGCACTGTGACAAGGTGGGAAGCTGTGACAGGGTGTTGGGGGGCTGTGACAGGGTGCAGGAGCTTTAACAGGGTTAGAAGCTGTGACAGGGTGCAGGGGGGCTGTGAAAAGGTGTATGGCGGGGCTGTGACACTGTGCGTGGAGGGGTGTACTTTTTTTTTCTTAAACAATTCCCTGGTGGTACAGTGGTTTCTCTCCCTGGTGGTTCGGTGGGCTGGCTCTTCAGTCTGCGGATCTCCTCGGGTGCAGAGCTGCAGACCTCTTGGTAAGTGTCTTGCAATCTAGAAGTGTCAGAGTACTGCCATGGTAACCCACGGCAATGCTCTGATTAGCTGGAGATCGCAAGACACCTTAGTCTGCAGCTCTGCATCCCGCGGAGCCGCAGACTGGAGGAGCTGGCTCTCTCAGGACAGACTGAGTGGAGGGCTCCGCACCCTGGACCTTTATGCTGCAGGTCCCCCTCCCTGTGTTGGGCCCTCGGCTATTCTTCTTCCTAAGGTGATTTAGGCAGCGGCGAGGCCTTAGCTGGTTGCCTAAGTCACCTAATTAGAGAGCCACCTCTGTATGGATGTATAGTAGTGTAGGACTTACAAATCTAAGCCCTAGTAAAGGTTTTTAAATTAAACATTTGGCACATGCAAAAAAGTAGCTTCCCAAGCAAAATCCCAAGCTTGTTCAACTACTTTTGTTCCTGTACTAATAATTTGGGTTGTAAACTGCTCTTTTTCATCAGTATGGGTTAACCAATAATCTGTTTGAAATATTATTTGAGAGCAAGAAATTATATTTTAGAATTCAGATTTAGGTAAAGTTTAGTTACTGATTAGTACATTATTAGTATTAGTTTAATTAATGAAACAACTGATTGCTATGTAGAAATATGATCTGATTAGACTTTTACACCTCAGAAACCCTTATTTGGATCTCCTTCTATTATGAATTCCAGTGTCTCTTTTACGCCCTCTCCATTGAATAGGGGGTTTGGGGAGTTTTTCCTGCCGTTCACCTGGCTTTGGCTCAATCTTGTTTCAATTCTCTGAATAAAAACAAAAGTCCTTTATAACCGAATCATACCTCCCACATAGGAAATGTGTTTATTCGTGGTCCTGTAAGGCATCAATTAAGGGCATCCATTGCTATTGTCACCTATATTACTGTTTTAACAAATTATCATGCTCAACTCAATCTAAACCACAGATATCTCACCACAATATACTGGCGGACTACATGTAACACAAAAATCATTACACAATGAGCATCAAATGTTTTTTAAGGATCAAATATTTAAGCATCTTCTTATGAGCTTTAGGGCAGTAAATTTGGGATTTCCCTATGACTTCCAGTTGGCACTCTCCATCACTGAGACTGACTGGATGGACATCAAGTGAAAATCAATGCAGCACTAAACAAGCCATGCAGGCAAACAAGCTGTAGGTAGGTTTGCTCTGTGGCATCCTTGTTACCCTCAAAGCATTGTGGGATGCATTGAAACTGTTCAATATGGCTTCCTGTTGCCATGCTTGTCAAAGGAAAATGAGATGGTCTGGGAACATCACCAACATTTTGATTCAGATTCTGCTTTCTGTTTTTTTCTAGATGATTTTCTGTTTTGACATAGCATGTTCTATGGGCTCTGTCATCTGGTCCCTGAATTCGATCTGCTTTACAGGCTGTGTCATTCCAGCTGTAACCCTAGGCCTAGATCATATGTAATGTGAGCATTGTCGCTGGTTGCAGGTGTGAAGTGCCAGGTATCAAGAAAGTCTGAAAACGTTATAAGGCATTTTGAAAATGAACACAAGACCCAGACCCAGACTCAAGGCCATACATATTTGGCCTAACCTAGCTTGGTATAGAGATGTCCACAGCCCTGTTATAACAATGTGCAGAAATGTATCAGAAGCATATATACAACTGAATGAAACAGGTATGTGTTGGCTGCTTGGATGTAATTTAAGCTTGTTTCACCCAGTCTAAGATGTGTTTGAAGTCAGAAATCCATGACAAATCAGACCTGACAGACTGCCAGCCAAATGTAACCCTGCTTCCTTTAAACACCATAGCAAAGAAACCCCATGACAGTGAATGTTGCCAAAATTGTTGTCTCACTAATCTTTATAGATTAGTTCTTAGACAGTCAAAATGGCATATTACAGCATTACAAAGCTTGCTTATTTTCTTTCTTTAACTTTCTACTTCGTTATTAAAAGCTTTTCTTGCTGGGTTTTACAGTTCTGTAGCTCCTGATAATCTGGCTGGATAGAGGTCAAGTAAGGCCCAGGTAAGAAGAAGGGACAAAGATAGAAAAGGGAAAAAGGCAAGATTAAAGGGTCACTCCATTTTGTCAAAAGTGCAGATTTCAATAGAAATTGACACTTTTATAAAATAAACTGGTTACATTCCCTTGGCTTTCAAGCAGACAACAGGTAATGTTACTTCCTGGTTTCGTTAGCTCAATGCAACTGATTACAAGAGGCAGCAATTGCCCAGAGCACCTGACTTACAAAGACTTCTCATTGATCTGCACTGGGAAGTTTGTGATTGGACAGCCACAGAAAGTCTGGGCAGGTTTAGATGGGGAGAACTTGCAAAGGCAGCAGACAAGAGAACTGCAGGTTTTGCAAGCTGATTTTAGATATATCCCAATGAAAAAATACATAATTAAATCCATGCAAGGTTTAATTTGGGGTATATCTACTAAACATAGATTTTTATTTATTTTGTATTTGGGCAGTGGAGTGTCTTCTTAAGAAGTGACCCCCCCAACCCCCAAGTGGCCTGCAGTGGCATAGTTCCTAGATACCTGTGCCACCTCACCAAATATAAACAATAAAAAACAATCACGTATACATTGAGGGTAAGAAGTGCCCTTTGTAGAGAGGTGCCAATGGCTACTCTGCTTACTGACAAATTCCTAGATTTTTCTTTATTACCTTACTAGCAGTGACAGCCTAATAAAAATACATCACTAATATTTTGTTTTGTAAGAATTAATACATCTCTCACACAATACATACAGGATAAAAACATTTAGAGAATCCTTTTGGCAAGAATATTATTTTTACAATGGATAGCTATCAAGCTTGCATTTCTACCCCTGTGCTCTTACTCACAAGAGATTTGCACACAACTAATTATGTCTGCAAAGGCAAATAGTATATTCTTATTAACAGTAGGGTTCAGATGGTTTTCCTCTTATTGATATAATATCAAGTTGTTGATGATTCTATACAAATCATCAACAACTTGATATTATATCAATAATTTGCTCCATTAACTCTGTGTCTCTTTTTTTCCTGTCCCAGGTTTCTTGGTATGCCTCCCCACAACCCCTGTGTGTGTTTTTCTCCCCTCTGTGTGTCTCTGCCACCATTCCCCTTTTGTTTTTCTTTTCCCCTCTTTCCCTAGTTCCCCTCTTTCCCTAGCTCTCTGTCTCTTTTTAACCTTCCCCAGCCCCACTGTGTGTCTCTTTCTCCCTCCCTAGATCATTGTATCTCTTCCTCCAACCCCCTTAGCACTTCAGTGTGTCTCTTTAAACTTCCCTAGCCCATCTGTGCCTCTTTCTTACACACATCCTCTCTGTGTTTTTCTCTGCCCCAGCCTTTCTTGTGTCTCTTACTGCCCGCACAGCCCATCTTGTAGGTCTTTTCCCCTATCCTCCTGCACACCTCCTAAGTGTGGCCATGAGCAGGGCCGCCACCAGAAATTTGGGGGCCCCTAACTCAGCTCAGGGTCTGGGCCCCCGGGGGCCCGCCTCCAAGCCTGCCCACAGAGTCTGCCTCCAAATCCCGCCCACAGGAATACACACACAGACACAAACACACACACTGATACAAAAGGACACAGATACACACACACACACACACAGATACATACTAACAGACACACATACTGGAACAGACATACACGCATATAGGCATACATACTGACACACACATACTGAGACATACACACATATACAGACACACAGGCATACATAGTGACAGACAGACACATACTAACATACATACAGACACACATGCATAAGGACATTCAGGCACATACATACAGACACCGACATACATACACGCATACATGCAGACATACATACATGCATACAGACACTGACATCCATACACACACAGACATATATTCATAATGACACACAGACATACATACATTCATACTGACATACATTGATACTGGCATACATACAGACATACTGACAGACATACATTCATACATACATACTGACATACATTCATACAGACTTACATGCATGCTGACAGACATGCATGCTGACGGACATGCATGCATATACTGACATCTATACACACATACATACATTCATACTGGCATACATACACTGACAATCATCCATACATTCATACTGACATACATTCATGCATACTGACATACACGCATAAATACAGACATTGATTCTGGCATACATACATACATACTGACTTGCATTCATGCATTCTGACATACATGCATACAGACATACATTGATACTGGAATACATACATACATAGTGACAGATATACAGATATATATACATACTGACAGACATACATGCATACATACATACATACACAGACATACATGCATTCAGACACTGACATCCATACACAGACATACATTCATAATGACATACTGACATACATGCATACAGACACTGACATCCATACATGCATCCATACATACATTCATAATGACATGCAGACATACATACTGACAGACAGACACATGCATGCATGCATGCATACAGACATACATACAGACATTCATACTGTCATACATTGATACTGGCATATATACATACATACATACATGCATGCAGACACACATACACACAGAGCTCATTTTTCAGCCACCCTCCTTTTCTTACCTTTTCTTTGCAGGAGGGTGGCTGGGGCTGATGGGAGTCGGCGTGGCTCTCCCTCTTCAAGGCCTCCATGCTGGCTCTCCTCCTGCGCGGAGTGAGCTGGGAGGAAGTGACCACTTCCTCCCAGCAGCACTTGCGCTACGGCTGCACTTTTTTTTTTGAAAGTTTTTTTTTTTACGGCTGCACTTTTTTTTTTTAACACGGCCACAGCGCTGACCAGGCCCCTGAAGATATAGGGCCCACCGGGTGGCCCCAAGTTCGTGGGGCCCCGGTGCAACTGTACCAGCGGCAATTCTGCCGCTATACGTGGGGCCCGGGCGGCCGGGCCCCCCAGGGCCGCTGGGCCTGTGACAACCGTCATGGTTGTCACCCCCTGATGGCCCCCTGGCCATGGGGACCACATCTTCTGTATCATTTATCCTGTCTGACAAAAAGCTGTTACATATCCAAAAAAGAGACAGGTGTCCATCAAGTTCAGTCTTTCTCACATCTGTTTTTGCTGTTGATCCAAAAGAAGGCAAAAAAAAACCCAAAAAAACTGTTTCTCTTTATACTGGAAATATTTATCAAGGGTGAAAAAAACACTGAGAATAAATGGGATATCTGCAAACAAATATCAGAAAGGTACATTTCTCAGTAAATACCATTTGGTAATAAATATAAAAGAAACAAATTGAAACCAGTGGTGCTTAGTGGGAAAATAATTGTAAGTAAGAAAAGAGCATTTTAATGGGACCAATCAGAGTCATCTTGTAAAAATAATCATGTATGCAGAAAGGATATTAGATTTGCTAAACTACAAAATGAGGAAGTGATAGCCAAAGAGAGCAAAACCAAACCTAAAGCATTTTTTAAGTACATAAATTCTAAGAAAAACAAAAAATAAAAAGTGTAGGAACACTGAAAACTAACATTTGGTGTTCATGAAGACCAGGAAAAGGCAGAAATTGTAAATAATTATTTCTCCTCAGTATATATTGAGGAAGAACCTATGGCTAGAGAAATGCAAATAATTGCTGCAAAAAAACTTGCAGAAAAACATAGTTATCAGCAAAAATCAGTATGGTTTTATGAAACATAGGTCATGCCAAACTAACTTAATTGCATTCTTTGAAGAAGTAATTAGAAGAATAGATTGGGGTGTTGCATTGGATGTGATAAACTTGGATTTTGACAAGGCATTTGATAAGGTTTCACACAATAGGTTTGTATTCAAACTCAAAGAAATTAGTCTAGATTAAAATTCTTCTTCTTGGGTAGAACGTTGTCTTAGAAATAGAGTACAGAGGGTTGTCATTAATGTTAAATGTTCAAGCTGGACAAAAGTGGTAAGTGGTGTCTCTCAGGATTCTGTTCTGGGACTGCTTTTATTTAACATATTTATAAATGATCTTGAAATAAGCATTTAAAGTCATGTTTTAGTGATTGCAGATGACATAAAACTTTGGAAAGTAATAAAATGTGAGCAGGATATTACTTTCCTGCAGAGAGAAATCGATAGATTGGGGGACTGGGCACTTAAATGGCAGATGAATGCACATGCAACTTATACTCTAAATGGTAGTGAATTTGGGATAACAATACAGAGAAGGATTTGGGAATTGTTACAGACAACGAACTAGGCAACAATGTGCAATGTCCATTAACAAAGCCAGTAATGTATTACCATGTATAAAAAGGGCATTCATTCTTGGGATGTGAATATCAATTTGTCTCTTTATAAATCACGGGTAAGACCACATCTTGAAAATGCTGTGCAAATTGGACACCTGTTCTAAAGTAGGATGTTATGGCACTTGAAAAAGAGGTGGGCTACAAAATTAATAACAGGAATGGAACAATTTAGTTATAAAGAAAGGTTAACAAATTTAAACCTCTTTAGTTTAGAATAACGGTGCCTCCGAGGGGATATGATAGCATCATACAATTATATCTGGGGCCAATACAAACCATTGTCTTGAAATCTATTCACAAACAGGACTATACATGGGACACAAGGTCACGTGTTTAGACTGGAAGAATAGCTTCTTGATCCAAGTATAAATCTGACTGCCATTCTGGAGTCAAGACATCATTTATTCCTAGCTTTTGGCAAAATTGGAATGCTTCAAAGTAATTTTTTCCCCCCCTTCTTTTGGATCAACAGCAGAAACAGATGTGTGAAAGGCTAAACTTGATAGACACATGTTTCTTTTCAGTATAAAAAGAAAGTGCACAATTTAAAGTAATTAGAATAAAGCTCAAAACACCTTGAGTGGTATCCCCTAAACCACCTCTATAAAATACACAAAATATATGCATACATAAGGTGGAGCTGGTATAATGCAAATTGTGTAAATAAAAACCAGCAAAAAGTGCAATATTGTCTGTACAAATAATTATGAAGTTGATCAAATTAGGAGTTATCACTCACAAGTGGAGAGCCATTAGTGAGTGATAGTGAGTTAGGAAAGGTTTTTTTACTGTAAGAACAATCAGGATGTGGAATTCTCTGCCTGAAGAAGTGGTTTTATCAGAGTCCATACAGATGTTCAAACAGCTACTAGATGCATACTTGCAAAAACAGAATATTCAAGGATATAATCTTTCAATGTAGGGTAATAACTGCTTGATCCAAGGATAAATCTGACTGCCATTCTGGGGTCAAGAAGGAATTTTTTTTCCTAGCTTGTTGCAAAATTGGAAGTGCTTCAAAGTGGTTTTTTTGCCTTCTTTTGGATCAACAAAAAAACATATGTGAGGAAGGCTGAACTTGATGGACGTAAGTCTCTTTTCAGCTATGTAACTATGTAACTATGTAATTAGCATCATATGGCTTGGATGGAAAGCGTGGAAGGACACTTGAAGGAGGTCAAACTCCTGTTGTCTCCCTGGTCCTCTGTGTATATCTCTGGCAATTAGACACAGGATTTTATTGGCAATATAAAATCTGTTGAACAAATAAAATAGGTACAAAACCTCAAGTGGTGTATGGACAATATAGTCCTAAAACATCCAAAATAGTCCAAAACGCGTTTCGCCCCTATAATGGGGCTTCCTCGGTTTGTTGTAATGCTTATCTGAGTTGCCTTCGCTTTAAATCTGCCACCTTCAATTTGCTTCCGCTTCGCCATTTCCAGCGTGTCTCTTCTTTGGAAGGCATTGTGCATTCCAAATATCACGTGGGCATAATTCTGGCATTGGGAGATGATGTATATGTGCTGATTTGAAAGAGGGGGAAGATTTTCCATGGAACGCAATGCTATATATTTGCGTTCCCCTTGTTAGTATATTGCATTCTTAGGAGTTTTATTTTCCATGTATTAATTAATAACATTTAAATACATCAGTAAATATGTGATAATGTTGACAGTTCAACTACTTGTAGGGTTGGAAACTAGTGGCGAGATGTGGAAAGCAGAACAAATAGTTATAGCTCTTGAACCCCATAATTGATTGCAAAGGATTATCAAGGCTATTGACTAAATGTATCAATCTAGAGGTTAATGGAGACAGATTGCAGCTGGTAAACTGAGAACATGTATTGGGTAATGGGATAGAAAAAGGTGTGTTTGCAGTCACCAGGCAGGGAAATCTTAGCAACACAGAATGTCTAGCAGAAATAATTAATCTTTTTGCTGTGCGTATACCAAAGTGGTTTAACAGAAAACATGCATTTTGACAGCGGGTACAAATATTAAAGCAATTGCCCAAATGTACCTTGTATATCTTGCTATCTTTAAGATACATACATACCCTGCAGGTTAATTCAATATATTGTCTAAAAAAACATTCTTGATAATGAAAGCACTTATGTTCAGTTTTACCTGCTAAGATACATTACATATTGGTTAAGAACCCTTATCCTCTAGTAATATTCTATAGGTATATTTAAATTCTTCTTAGCTATTAAAGCCACCACAGAAAACTGTAGTTATAACATTGCACACAAATTACTTTTAAAGCTGAAATCAGTTGATTTTGATGACAAATCTTCATGGTTAGAACATCGACTTAAAGGGAGTAGACAAGAGAGAAGTTGTAAATAGAAACTTTGTAATGTGTGTGATATGCGTGTATTGGTTGTATGTGATATTTGTGCTGGGTTTATTGGGTTTATTGTGCTGGGTTTATTGGCTGTGTGTGGTGGGTATTTAATTCAGATAAAAATATGCATTGAGGCCTATGTGTGAATGCAGGTGTATATTTTTGCTGAGTTATGTGCACACAGTCCCACAGTCAGATGCACACAGTTATACATATAGACTGTCAAATCCACCACATGCATGCAGATAAAGACACTCACACACAATTACAGGCAGACAGCCCCACACACACAGCCAGACATACAGTCTTACACACACATACTTACATGCAGACAGTCACACACACACACACACACACACACGCAGACAGCCATACACACACAGGAAGACATCTACACACACAGAGGCAGGCAGCCATACACACACAGGAAGACATCCACACATGCAGAGGCAGGCAGCCATACACGCACGCGCACACACACAGGCAGACAGTCATGCACACACACACACACAGGCAGACAGTCTCACACACACACACACACACACACACACACACACACACACAGGCAGACAGTCACATACACACAGACAGACAGTCATACACACAGACACACACACACACACACAGGCAGACAGTCACATACATACACACACAGACAGTCACACACACACACATACACACACAGGCAGACAGTCACACACACACACATACACACACACACAGGCAGACAGTCACACACACACACAGGCAGACAATCACACATAGTTACCTCTGTTCATTATGGAGGAGTGGAGGCTGTGCTGCTCCTGGAGACAGGTTGTTGGGGAAGCAGGGACTCCTTGTCAGGGTTTCTTTGCTGTTTTAAACAGCAACCCTTTTCTGTTTCAGTGATTGAGTTTCAGTTGCAATCACTATGAGCTCCTTCTGCTCGTTGCCATGGTTACTCACTTGTGAGTAGTAATCAACCCTGCTGCTAATCAGTTCTGCCTATTTAAGCAGCTAAGCCCAGAACCTCCTTGCCCTTGCGTGGTTTCCTGTTCCCCAGAAGTCTCCTTGTTCCTGTGTTTCCTGTTTGCTCCTGGTTCCTGACTCCGGCCTTGTTCCTGACTCCGCTGCTCTCCGTGCTCCTGATCCTGGCTTGTCTGACTACCCACTCTGGTGACTGACCCCTGCTTGATTCCTGGACTTTGCTTTTGTTATTTATTTGTTATTTATTAATAAAGGTGTGTTTGCATCTACTTCTGTCTCTGTCTGGTTCCTGGTTCCTGACATTACGCAAGGGCCATGAATACAGATGGTACAGGCAAGACACCTATACCTAACCTATTTACCCGGTGGGACCAGCAGAACCACCATTTGGACCAGTATGCCCATCTGGATCCAGTACCCGGCCAGCCTGCGATTGCGGCCGCCTCTGCCTCACTTCCTGTTCTAGCACCGGTTGTAGCCTCCAAACCTGTAGCGGCTAGAGAAATGACTGGGTCTGTCCCGCTCCCTCAGTATTTTGGGGGCAACCCAGCACAGTGCAGAGAATTTATAAATCAGGTTAAAGGATACCTTGAAACCCTGCCCCAGGCATTTCCTACAGACAGTGACAAAGTTCACTTCATGATTTCTTTGCTGTCTGAAAAGGCCCTAGCTTGGGCAAAACCTCTCTGGGAGGCAGAGAAGCCTATTATTTACAATTACCCTGAATTTGTTGCATCTTTCAAAAGGGTTTTTGATATTCCAGCTCGCTCCACCCCTACTGCCGAACTACTCATGTCTAATGCTCAGGGCACAAAAACTATTGTCGAGTATGCCAGTGAATTCCGTACCATGGCAACAGAAGGTGGCTGGAACAACGAGACTCTCGTGGCTGCCCTTGCACAGGGTCTCTCTGATGTGTTTAAAAATGAGATTGCAGCCAGAGAATTACCTAAAGATCTCGAGGAACTGATATCATTTGTCACCCTCATTGACATCAGACTCCGAGAGAGATCCTCATCCAAGGAGCGCCTGCGGAGGCCTCTTGTAAATTTGGCACCGAGCTTTTCTTGCCCACCCGAACCTCCCTCACCTCCCATGCCTCCTGGTCCTGAGTCCTCTGTCTGTGTAGAGCCAAGGCGGTTAGGCTTCTCACGCCTCTCGGTCGAGGAGAGAGCCTTTAGGAGGAGGGAGGGCCTGTGCCTATACTGCGGACACCACGGTCACATGTTAAAGTTTTTCCCGATCCGTCCGGCAAAGGGTCCGCACCCAAGATACTGTCAGGGGCAGATCTTGGGTGGTCTTTCTGCAGACCCAGAGATATGTGTGGGCAAACCCTTGGTGCCTGTTATCCTCTCCTGGCCTGATTCATCCATTGAAACCCGGGCATTTCTTGATTCTGGGGCCGCAGGCTTGTTTATAGATTGTGCATTTGCAGCAAAACACTCTATACCCTTACAGTCTCGCAACTTCCCACTAGCCTTCAAAGCCATCGATGGCAGACCAATACAGCCAACCCACGTGACCCAAGAAACCGTGCCCATATCTCTGGCTGTAGGGGCTCTACATCATGAGACGATCCAATTCCAGGTCATTTCCTCTCCATATTACCAGGTTGTTTTGGGATACCCTTGGTTACAGAAGCATAACCCCACAATTGATTGGTGCAAAGCTGAGATATTATCATGGTCCCAGCAATGCACATTGTCCTGTCTCCAGAAACCGGTCAAAGTTTTGGGCGCATGTTCTGCCTCTTCCTTACCCGCTGAGTACCAAGAATTCCAAGATGTATTTGACAAAGGTCAAGCCAGCGTTCTGCCACCACACCGTCCGTATGACTGTGGTATCGAACTCCAACCGGGTACCAATCCTCCCCGGGGCCGGATTTACCCACTGTCTGTAGCAGAGAATCGAGCCATGGAGGAGTATGTTACCGATGCACTGTCTAAGGGTTTTATTCGGAAGTCATCTTCTCCTGCCGGGGCCGGCTTTTTCTTTGTAAAGAAAAAAGATGGCGAGTTGAGACCCTGTATCGACTATAGGGGTCTCAATCGCATTACTATTAAGAATGCCTACCCCATTCCATTAATCACGGAGTTATTTGACCGCCTCAAGGGAGCAACGGTCTTCACCAAACTTGATCTGAGAGGGGCATATAATCTCGTCCGGATAAAAGAGGACCACGAATGGAAAACCGCATTTAACACCAGGAGCGGCCATTACGAATACCTAGTAATGCCCTTTGGTCTTTGCAATGCTCCGGCGGTTTTCCAAGAATTTATAAATGACGTCCTGCGAGATATGCTGCAGCAATGTGTGGTGGTTTATCTTGATGATATTCTTATCCATTCCACATCTCTCGAGAACCATCACGCAGACGTTTCTCGTGTTCTACAGAGACTTAGAGAAAATAATCTGTTCTGCAAATTGGAGAAATGTGAGTTTCACTGCAAACAGGTCACATTCTTGGGATATGTTATCTCAGATGCTGGATTCTCTATGGATCCGGAGAAACTTTCGGCTGTACTAAAATGGCCTCGACCTACGGGTCTTCGCTCTATACAACGTTTTCTGGGCTTCGCCAATTATTATCGGAAGTTCATACGCAACTTTTCTTCCTTGGTTAAACCTCTCACGGACATGACCAGGAGAGATGCTGATCCACAGCATTGGTCACAGGAAGCCATTACTGCCTTTGAGTCTCTCAAAGTCGCCTTTGCTGCTGCTCCTATACTGGCACACCCTAACCCTGCCTTACCATTCATTCTTGAGGTCGATGCGTCTGAGACAGGAGTGGGCGCCCTCCTGTCTCAACGTCCTAACCCAGAGAGCTCCAGGCATCCGTGCGGGTATTTCTCGAGGAAATTGAACCCAGCGGAATGCAATTACCAGATTGGTGATAGAGAACTTCTAGCCATAATTTTAGCTCTCAAAGAATGGAGGCACCTTCTTGAGGGTACTTTAGTGCCAATCCTCATACTCACAGACCACAAGAATCTAACATATCTTTCTGAAGCTAAGCGACTTTCCCCCCGGCAAGCTAGATGGGCTCTCTTCCTATCAAGATTCAATTATGTGGTTTCTTACTTGCCCGGTACTAAAAACATTCGGGCTGATGCCTTGTCTCGACAGTTCTCCCCTCCATCTAGAGAGGAGATAACCCCTACTCCTGTGATTCCTCCGGACCATATACTGGCAACCATCCGTACTAACCTCACCTCACCCCTAGGCGAGGAGATTCTGGCTGCACAAAGTAATGCTCCTCCAGAGAAACCTAATGGCCGTTGTTTTGTACCTATTAACCTCCGTACGAAACTACTGAGTACATACCACGACCCCAAAACAGCTGGACATCCAGGCAAAAAACAGTTAATCTGGTCCGTCTACCGGCAATTTTGGTGGCCTAGTCTCCGTTCGGATGTCACCGCTTTTGTAGCTGCCTGTCCTGTGTGCGCTCAAAATAAAACCCCACGACGCCCTCCAGTGGGTCTCCTGCAAACCATACCTAATGGTGAACGACCCTGGACCCACTTGTCTATGGATTTTATCGTAGATCTTCTGGTCTCCCGTGGCAATACAGTCGTTCTCATGGTTGTTGACCGATTCTCGAAGATGTCGCATTGCATTCCCTTGAAAAAACTACCAACTTCCCAGGAACTTGCAACAATTTTTGCTCGGGAGATCTTTCGTTTGCATGGGTTACCCAAAGTGATAGTCTCAGATAGGGGTAGCCAGTTCGTGTCCAGATTTTGGAGAGCTTTTTGTACGCAAATGGGAATTCAGCTTTCCTTCTCCTCGGCCTACCACCCGCAATCCAATGGTGCAGCGGAACGAGCTAACCAAACACTGGAACAGTTTCTGCGTTGCTACATTTCTGACCACCAGAACAACTGGTCTGATCTGCTACCCTGGGCGGAGTTTGCCCACAATAGTGCGATTAATGCCTCCTCCCGGCTATCCCCATTCCTGGCAAACTATGGGTTTCAACCGTCCATGTTACCTGATACGTTCTTGCCACAGGGGATACCGGCATTGGAGGAACATCTCAGGGAACTCCGTTCCACTTGGGTGCAGGTTCAGAATTCTTTGCAACGCGCAATGCAGAACTACAAACTCCAGGCCGACCGCAGACGCCTTCCTGCACCTACCTATCAGGTCGGAGAGAGGGTCTGGCTGTCTTCCCGCAACCTACGCCTCCGTGTTCCCTCACAAAAACTGGCACCCCGATACGTTGGGCCATTTCGTATACTTCGAAGGGTCAACCCTGTAGCTTACGCACTTGACCTTCCTGCTAACATGCGCATCTCAAATGTTTTCCGTGTTTCCCTCTTGAAACCGTTGGTTTGTAATCGCTACACCACCTCAGTGCCACGTCCACGTCCTGTTCTGATTGACAATCATGAGGAATATGAAATACGCAGCATCATTGACTCACGGGTCTTCAGAGGACAGATCCAATACTTGGTGCACTGGAAAGGATACGGTCCAGAGGAACGCTCCTGGGTTCCAGCCTCTGATGTCCATGCACCATCCCTCCTTCGTTCCTATCACGCCCGCTTCCCCATGAAGCCCGGACCCACCAACAGAGATGGGGGGAGTCGTTGAGGGGGAGGTACTGTCAGGGTTTCTTTGCTGTTTTAAACAGCAACCCTTTTCTGTTTCAGTGATTGAGTTTCAGCTGCAATCACTATGAGCTCCTTCTGCTCGTTGCCATGGTTACTCACCTGTGAGTAGTAATCAACCCTGCTGCTAATCAGTTCTGCCTATTTAAGCAGCTAAGCCCAGAACCTCCTTGCCCTTGCGTGGTTTCCTGTTCCCCAGAAGTCTCCTTGTTCCTGTGTTTCCTGTTTGCTCCTGGTTCCTGACTCCGGCCTTGTTCCTGACTCCGCTGCTCTCCGTGCTCCTGATCCTGGCTTGTCTGACTACCCGCTCTGGTGACTGACCCCTGCTTGATTCCTGGACTTTGCTTTTGTTATTTATTTGTTATTTATTAATAAAGGTGTGTTTGCATCTACTTCTGTCTCTGTCTGGTTCCTGGTCCCTGACACTCCTGCAGCAGTTACCAAGCACTTTTAGCTCCGCACCCACTGTCAGTTTAGCTCTGCCTCTGCCACACGGGAAGCTCCGCCCCACCACAATTCTTTGTGTTTTTTGTTTTTATAATCCCGGCCTGCAATGTGAGCTCGCACACCCCTAAGACCGGCCCTGACACAACCTTGAATGTGCGGTACAAGTTTGGGCATAAGTTTTAAAGAAAGACATTGCAGAACTAAAATAAAGTGCAGAGACGAGCTACAAAATTAATAAGGGGGTATAAAATATTAGTTGTGAAGAAAGGCTAGAAAAACACACTACATACAATTCTTCTCTTTAGAAAAAAAAGGCGATTCAGAGTGGGTTTGATATCACTATACAGACATATACAGGGTCAGCACATATCTCTAGGTGCTAACCTGTTCATTAGTAGGAATATTAACGTAAAGCAGAGTTAAGGGCTATTTACAATAAAAAAAATCTAAAGATGTGGAATACTCTACCCAAAAAATATTGTCTTATCAGATTATGTAGGTATTTTTTTTATTTTTTTTTTTAAAGGCCTTGATTTTTTATTTTTTTTTACTGAATATTTAAGGGTATAATTAACATTTATGTTGGTTGCTGGTTCAAGAAGAAATCTAATTGCCATTATGCAGTGAAGAAAGGTTTTGCGGCATAATTGGCCATCACTTCAAATTGTTGTTTTCATTTTTTTTTCTTTCAACAGCACAAATAGATGTGTTATAAACATTGAACTCGGTGGACTGGAGTCCTTTTTTAACCTGGATTACTATATAACACAGTAGCAAGAGTTTACCGAATGCGGAATGAAACAGAAGCAAGTGTTTAACAAGTAAAGATTTTTTTTTTTAATGTTTTTTCATTTTCTTTAATTTAATTTTGCATATTGCAACAGGTTACCTAATATTGGCTATTGTTTGCTCCTGCTCGTCATCCTTGCTAACCTGTACAGCATCTCCAAATGAGAGATGAAACCTAATTTTGCAGGCCTAGTGCCAAAACAAGGTGGGCTTAATTTGGCCTGGGGGAGGGGCAGCTGCTAATAAATAACCAAGTTTAAGGCCAATTGAACAAGTTCTACTTCTTTTCTTAATTTTATATTAAATGTTTTATACTAATACGTAAAAAAATTGAATATTATAATAAAATAATGAAGTTACAGGATACAGTATTATATTATGCTGTGTGGGGACTGAGAAGGAGGCATTCGCCCCCTTCCTCCATGCCAGCCCTCCTATTGCATATACTAACGATAAACAAACTTTACTGTTTCTCTATTGCATATTTGTTAACCATTTCAGTGCTGCAACTGAATGGCAGTTCTCAAATGTAGCACTTTGGAAACACATGCATAAATAAATATAATTGAGGGAATCTAATTCATTACTCAGGCATGAGTCTATACAAATAAGTAAAGACATAACGTATGCGTAATGCTGTTCGCTAAGTTTCTGTATCAGTAATATTTTGCTTCTTTTATATGACAATTTTTTTTAAATGTATTTAACTGACATGTAACAAACAAAGTTCCAAAAATATTCCTTAAGCATTTTGTATCACTAAACATCGTGAGCCAGATGAGCCACGGAATACATACAATTTTATGTATTCCATTTTTAAAAAAACATGTCAATAATTTAGTATAGCAAATGATTTTACAGTTTAGCACAACCAGAAAGATAGACACACTTTACATGCTGAGTACTGGAGGCGAGTACATACATGCTTTCATCTTGGAACTTTAAAATATTTGCCTTCTAGCAGACTTATCTATGTATTAAGAATGCCTAAAGATTCGTAGGACTTACTTGCAGCGCATGTAAAGTGCATTTACCCAGATGTTTCATTACACGAAGAATGTGTCCCCCAGAATGTTAATAAGTGTTGGTTTTGGCTCTCTCCGTCATTTGTTCAATTGATCACATAGTTTTATTTATTCTTTAGATGGTAGTCATGATCCGCTCCAAGGCACACATCTACTTTCCTGCTTTTGAATTTTGGCATTATACCAAAAATGAAACTCAATACTAGAGAAAGGAAAGTAGAGGAAGCAGCAAGCTGTGGGAGGCCAACTAACAACTTCAACAAATGCTACACACACACAGCAGAATATATAATTATCACATTTAAAAAAAAATAACATTGACATTTAATATTTATGAAGATAAAATATTAGCTAAAAATACGAGGAAAAAAATTAAAATGATAATCTATCCATTAAAAGCACCTGTCATCTAATTGAATTTGTTATATGCCCTAATGCTGTTCCTCTATTCAGTGTTGAACTTTTTGTGAACAATTTAACACTGAATAAAGATCCCTGGATGCCCACAGCCCAGCCCCCAAAATAAAATACAATACAATAGATTTTAACCCAGCCACAGGGCTCAGGACTTATTTACTGAGCAGAGCGTGGAGAGAGCCTTTAAGATGGTCTGCACCAGTCAGAGGTGCAAACCACATGCTCCCTACAATAATTTTACTTTTATTTAACACCTTCATGCCGTTAATCGTTTATGCAGCCAAACACAATTGTGTATATATGATTTTAACTATTGTAAATTTGGCAGCTGCACAGTTTGCACTAATTGAAATCTCTGACAAAGGCTACCAAAGGAGGTGGGGATTTGTTTTATGTGCATTGCAAGACACTATTGAAGCAGGTGAGATAAACATTGCAGTGATTTACGCATAATACTCCAGCATCTAAGCTTAGGTAGAACATGACGAGATGGGACCTCATTCACCCTAATTTATGCAAACGCTACAAGTTCATTATGATGGTGATTGATGTGTCCCTTTAATTGTCGAAGGGGGCGACAAAGTAGGTTTTTGCCTAGGGTGTCAAAAATCCTTGCACCAGCCCTGACTGAGCCTAAAGATTACCTACACTGTAAGGTGGATCTTTGCAATATTTGGAAAAGGGTAAGATTTAAAGATTCAAAGGCATAATGTGTTTTGCCCTGCAATGCTGACATGATGCATCTTTTGTCAGAGAGAGCATTTGATATCGAACAATTCCGTGCAATAAACAATTTGGCCGCTGTTATAATATGTAAAATTATTATTAAGGCTTTCTTTTCTAATTTTGGCCAGTTCAAATTAAAAATAATTGATTCTGGTTCACTTTTGAACCACCAAATTACATCTCCAGCAGTTTATAGAACTATCTGGAGAGATATTTGAGAGTACCTTCGGTGTAAGATACCACCTATTTGACAATTTAAAAAGAACATCTGTCAGGTTTAAGCAATGGATGTGTTTGTATAGTTTTTAAAGGAGTTATTCCAGTCCGTCTCTTTAATTTGCAAATTTAAGTCTGCCTCACATTTCCATATTGCACTTATAGGCTCATCGTATCTCAGATGGTATATTACATCCGCACATTTTGCCAATACATTTTTACAGTTATTTAGCTCTAATAGTTGGAAGACTTTTTGTGACTTTTCTTTCCTGTTCTTAATGGTGTGGGTGAGAATGAATCCTTTAACCCTTAAATATTTAAATTTATCTTTGGGTGGTATGGCAAATTCGTGTCTTAACTGAGGGAAGAGTTTCACTTTATGGTCTGAGAATAGATCCTTGATTGTCTAAATATCCAAATTTCGCCAAGAATCACCGAAATTGGCAGTAATTTGTTTAATGTGTTTTGGAGGCTTATCTCTTTTTTAATTTTCTGCCACCAGATTATTAGATTTTTTATTATTGTCATTTTTAGGATTATATCTGCGGTCCATTTTTTGTTTATCTCTAGAACCCAGAAGATTGAAGCCAGATTTTTTATCCCAGTGCTATTTTTCTCTATTATAGTGCATAATTAATTAATCGTGGAGCTATTTTGCGTTAATATTATATGGAAAAGTGACTTGCTTCATAGTGTTGACGTATCTCTGGGCACCTCAAGTCTCCATCTTTCCTTCTTTTAGACAATTGTTTCATTTTGACTTTGAAGGTTTTCTCCCTTCCCATGCTAATTTTATAACGGTTGTGTGTAACATGTCTAACCAGTTTTCTGGAAAGTTGAGTGGTATCATCCTCCATAGATAAAACCATTCTTCTTGACCATGAAAAGCCCATTCCTCTCCAGTCTAACACGTTTTAATTTATCTGTTTTAGTAGAGGAAGGAAATTTGCTTTCACTAAATCATTTAATTCTGGGGTTATGGCTATACCTAGGAAGCTCAGGTTCTTTCTCTCGCTTATTAAGCATAGATTTCCTGTTAGAAAATCTGTTACAGTTCTAGTCATAGTTTTTGTAATAAATATTGATTTCTCTATGTTTATTTTATACCCAGAGACCCTTGCATACTTGTTTATTTCTGTTAGAAGGTCTGGGACAGAGGATTAAGGCTCTTCTAACGATAGTAGAATATCGTCTGCATATATGGTCAGTTTGACTTGACCGGATTTTGATGTGTAGCCTTTCATTTTAGGATTTTATCTTATGGATATTGCCATGGGTTCTAAAATCAGGATAAATAAAAGGGGAGACAGGGGACACCCCTGTCTAGTCCTGTTTTTTATATTGAACCAATAGGAAGAGCACCCTGAGACCATAACTTTGGCCTGTGGAGAGTCATACAGAGCTAAAATCGCTTGCAGTATAGGGCCCTGAATGCCATATTGTTTTAAAGCTGTAATCATAAAACCCCACCCAACCCTGTCAAACGCCTTTTCTGCATCTATTGAAAAGAGTACGAGTGGGGTTCTGCTCCTCTCAATATCATCAACGATGTCTATTATTCTTCTTAAGCTGTTAACTGATGATCTTCCGGGAATAAAGCCGACTTGATCAGAAGATAAAAAAGTTGGAATTATATTTTGAATTCTTTCTGCTATGATTGATGAAAACATTTTTATATCTGAATTGATCAGAGAGATTGGGTGATAAAGACTAATTAGCTCTGAATCCTTGTTGTTTTTAGGAATAGGAACAATATTTGCTCTTAAAAGCTCTCCTGGGCATATCCCTGTATTCATTATTTGGTTGAAGACTTTAGTGAGTTCTACTTTTAAGCTCTCTTTCATCAATTTATAAAAAAATTTGTAAAACCATCGGGGCCCGGCAAGGTTTTTAGTTTTAGTTTATCTATTGCTTTTATTATTTCTGCTTCGGATATTGGTTGATTTAATTTTCTTTGCTGCTCTGGTGTAATTTTCGGGATTCGGGAAAAAAAATCCCTCCTCGTGCTCATTCACAAAGGTTTCGCTGGGCAGATTGTATAATTTGGTGTAGAATTTTTCAAAAGCTCTGCCTATCTGGTCTGGGGCTAGTAAGTATGTATCTTTATCTTTTATTTTTGCAATTACTCTCCTATTCTTTTCCTTTTTAAATCATTTATCATTTCGGTTTGTCATAATTTCTTCCGGTTTATTGCCCTCGTGATAACCTGGATTGAAAAAATTATTGGTTTCTGGCCGCTTTGTTAGCTAGTTGTTCGTTAATAGAATTTTCTATATTCTTGATTTTCTCCGCTTTCATTTGAGGCTGTCCTTTTATTTTGGGCTTTAAGCTCATAAAGAGTTGTATATAATTTTGCTAGGGTTGGGGCTTCTTTCTTTTTAGCTAATGCTGACATTTTAATAAGGTGATCTCGTACTACGCTTTTATATTCGCACCAGACTGATACCTCTCTATTACTGTTTTCCAGAAAGAATAGCTTTGTTATGTTAGTTATCTCTGCAAAATGTGACTTTTTTTGAAGTATATGATTGTTTAGCCTCCAGTCTCTACGATGTAAACAAAAAATATTGTTATATTCTATTAAAGTTGGACTATGGTCTGACTATGTGATATCTTTAACTCAACTTTTTTGATTAAATAAAGCACAGAAACGTTGCCAAGAATTAAATCGATTCTCGAATACGAATTGAATGCTTTAGAATAATATGTAAAATCAATTTCATCAGGGTGCAGCATGCGCCATATGTCTCAAATGTTATACTGCTTCAATTCGTTTTGGAACCTCCAGGAGGCTCCATTTTTGTTTCTCCCCTCCACATTGTTTCTGTCTTTATAGGGATCCAAGACGCAATTGAAGTCGCCCATTATAAGTAGTCCTCCCTGTTTGATCTGGTCAATCTTTTTTAACACTTTTGTAATATACTAAATTGGGGCTTTGTTTGGTGCATACAGGTTGACCAAAGTGAAGATTTTATTATTGATCTCACAAATTAAAATTATATATCGTCCCTCATGATCCAATTCTTGATAATTCATTTTAAGTGATACATTTCTAGAGAACATAAAGGCCACTGCTCTTTTTTTTTTTTTTTTTTAAATTCTTTATTTTGTGTTGTGCAGGTGGGTACAAGATATGAACATACGCCACAACAGCGTGATACAAGATTGACATACGTTAGGTAGTGGCATGAGAATTCGCACATTTTTATAATTTTAACTAGCTTGGACAATTATATTGTTAGAGTAAAAGTATATAAAACAAGTGAGAACACTTAATGGATAACAGTGTACATTAGACATTATGTGACATATAAGGTTACACTTTTCTATATTAAACTAGATAATGCTTATGATCAACAAAGATTATATTAATAAGAGAGGTGGATGCTATCTGAGAGAGGTCTGACTGCCATTTAAGACATGAGTGGAGTAATTAAACAATACAACTCTATGAGATGTAAGACAAAAAAAAAATATTGAATACAGTAAAATTATTTTAGATCATTGTAAGCCTACGGATTTATCAGTTGTATAGTGTATTGGATTTGAATCAATTATAATTATAGTCACCAGTCGTCTAGTTTTACACAATTTAGATGCAAGTTGTCTATAAGGTTAGTGGTAACATCATTCCATTTTACAGGCAGTTAATGTTTTATTTCTAACTAGAACTAAATAATAAGAGGGAGGCAGTGTGTGACTTCCGTTAATTCAGACAATCCCCTTCACCAAAATATAGTGGGACACCAAACTGGGTCTTGGGATTTAAAGGCATGCTGTAAGCTGCCGCTGGTAGGATAAACACACCAGTGAGTCCAGTTCTGTGTAATTCCAATACAACAAGAAATTAAGATTAGTTGCATTAGACTTGGATACCCATGGAACACTAAAGGTTTCTGTTGTAGATGTAAAGATGAGAATTCAGCATAATAAATGACAAAATTGAAAAAAAAAGGAATATCCTAAACAGAGTTTAACTGAAATTACAATGCAGAACATTTCCTACGCTATACGTGGAACTTTATGTTAGGTTTTACGTTTAGTTTTTAAGGTGAACTTCTCACCGCTACTTTCAAACACAAAGCAGAGGCGTTTAATCGAAAGTCAAGACATTGCCATCGAAGTGTGTCTGAACATGCTTCTCAAAGGTCTGTTGGTCGCAGTCTGGAGGAGGTTGCTCACCACCCCCAGGGTCCACCTTCCAGTGACTTTCGACGTGAGTTTCAAACTGAACTTGATCAAAATTAGGAGGAAAAACCAAAGAGCAGAAAGAGCATTTTTGCTGCATAGCGTATCTTGGATCAAAGCAGAAACCAGCTTGCTCTTATCCAGAAAAGCTGGGGTCGTCCCGGTCCAAATGGAAAATGACATTGTAAACATCCCTTTTTGTTGGGTTTCCCTTCAGGCCATACCCAGCAGAGGGAAGAGCTTTATGTGGGATGCTCAGTCTCCGCCAGAGTGTTATGGGAGGTCGGCTGTGGTGGAGGGTTCGGCAACAGTGGAGGGGCGCCGGCCTCGGAAAAAGGTGCCCTTTTCAAATCGATGTTGTCACATATGATCGGCATACCAAAATAGCTGCTGGGCAGCCGTCCCTTCGGTTTATCCAGTCGATATAATCTTAAGTGGTGATCGCTGCGTAGGAATTCGGCGTGGAGCCGAGAGGTACGAATGGGGTGACCCTCGCCGGGTCCCAGGTGTGGGTTGAGGAGGTGTTGTTGGGTGGCCCCACTTGGGAGATAGGATCTTGCTGCAGGCCCAGAGTCCGCAGTATAGCTGGGGCCTCCTGGATGTCTTGGACTGTATGTGTGTTGGTCGCCTCCATGACTATCAGGGGTCGGGAGGACCGCCAGTGATAAATAATCTTGTGCTGTTGCAGTATGGAGGTGAGAGGGCGTAGCGACCTCCGCCAGGCGAGGGTGCCGTTGGATAGGTCTGGGAAGATGGCAAGGTCCATGGTCTCATAGCGGAAAGGGGTTTTGCCCCGTAGTGCCGAGAGGACCGCCGCTTTGTCCCTGCCACTGCGGAAGGTGATTATTACATCCCTGGTGCTGGTGGCCGGGGCCTTCAGCGGTTTGGGGACCCTAAAGATCTCCTCTGGGGTGATTTGTTTGTCCCATCTGTGCGGCATTATTGCTGATAGTAAACCCCCCATAACTTTCGGCAGCTCAGCGTCTGGTACCTCCTCACTGACCCCCCTAACCTTTAAGTTATTCCGACGCCTGGAATCCTCTTGAGCTGCTAGGCGGCGTTCTTGTTGCAGGGTCTGCAATTGTAGGGTTTGCACGTTTTTTTGCAGTGCGCTATGTCCTGGGCTTGGGATTGTGAGGTTCCCTCCAATTTCGTGATGCGGCCTGTCAGGCCTCTCAGGTCCGCACGTATCGCCATTACATCCTCGTGGATGTGCTTTTGTAGGTCCGCCAACATAGCCTGTAGGGCCGCTGCGGTTACCGGCTCTGAGTCCCCTCCTGTGCCACTTTGTTTTGCCCTCCGTATCGGGGCGGGAGCCGGCTGGTCCTCCATGTCTTCAGACAAGTCTTCGGAGAAGTCAGAGCAGCCGCCGTGCAGTGCCGCCATGTTGGCTTCGCTGGCGCCTCGTGCTTGGCTCCACATCTCTCCGATTGTGAGCCCCGAAGCAGGCTTGTTTGGTGTCGGCTTTTTCCCTTTTCGCCCCATTCTGTGTTAAAGTACACTGCGGTTGGTTTGAGGGGGTGGTAGGGTAGGAAAATAGTATTTTTCTCGGTTTTCTCCTCTGAGCAACCCGTTTATGCGACCGTTCTCTTCGGCGTTCAGGCTCCACCCCCCCACTTCTCTTTTTTTTCTCTTTACAAGGCAGCGCTAATAATTATTGGAAACATTTTTGTGTTCGTCTTCTTCCTATCTGCAGTCGCCCAATGGGTTTCCTGAATGGCGCAAATTTGCACCTGGTTTTATTTCAGTAATTCAAGCAATAGTGCTCTCTTCAAGGGTGAATTAATTCCCCGGGCATTCAGTGATATTAGCCTAATTTAACTGCCTCCGACAGTGTTCGGATCTCTCTCTCTCTGACTTTCTCCAAATAGTTATGTGTAACAGTTCTAACAAAAAAAGTGCCCCCCCCCCAATAAAAAACAAAAAAATGGTTCTCCGTAGTATT
The DNA here is from genome assembly GCF_036172605.1 of Pelobates fuscus. NCBI lineage: Eukaryota > Metazoa > Chordata > Amphibia > Anura > Pelobatidae > Pelobates > Pelobates fuscus. The sequence continues at coordinate 270,775,937 of NC_086317.1, read as the reverse complement.
GGAAAAGACCTATTGAGAAGTTTGTGTGGCGTGACCACCACGTCACACAAAGACCCAAGTAAAGCGACCCCATAACTTGGGTTGGAAAAAAGGTTCCCACTTATCTTGTGGGATGCTTGGCCAAGAGAGTTCTCGCAAGGCGCTGTAATGTTCAAGCCAAAGAGGTTGTTTAGGACTCCCCCTCTACCTCCGTTAGCCCCAAACAGTAGGGTAAGAGGGGGGAGCAGGAGAGGAGCCGGCAGCCATTAATATGAGAATGGCATCGCATCAGAGAGGACATATTTACAAGGATGGAAGAGGAAAAAAAAGGGGGAGGAGAAGACCAGGCCATAGAGAGTGGATCTTCTTCTGGTCCTGTCTTTAAATAAATATTTATTTCATCTCTGTGGCTTATAAGTGCATGCTTCTTTCTAAACTAAACTAATCTTCCAATTTACTCTTTAATTATTATTATGTTCCCTGCTCTTATTAACCTTTCTTTGAAAAAGAAAAAAAAATCTATTTGTTTCGATCTATTTTGTCCTTTAATTTGTGTATTCCCACCTCCTTCCCTTCCCCTCGTTCATATATGTTTCCCACTTATTCTTGTTGTGTAATCCTCTCTAGTGCAATGTGGTAGTGTTTTCTGTTACTATTAATTATATTGGTACAGTTTGTGCGTTTAATTTCATGTCCCCTGTCTGTGTTTTGCTGTATCAACGTGAGGGAGAGGGAAACCCTTCTGCCCCTTCCCTTTTAGTGAGCCATTAAATGAGTGTGTAAATAAACCATTTGTTGTCTCTGTTCCTCTGTCCCCTCTTATTCTTTTTCTATCTCACCCAGGACACTTTTCCCTATTACCTTTTATAGGCCTGAATTAGGTAGCCATACAGATTTGTATGTGGTTGTGGTGGCAAGAGAGGGATGCTTACAAATGTCCGAATTGCCAAAGTCCCAAATTTCAGAAGTGCCGAACCAAACCGAAGTGCTGAAGTCCCGAATTTCTGAAGTGCCGAACCGAAGTGTCGAATTGCTGAAGTCCTGAATTGCCAAAGTCCTGAATTTTGGAAGTGCTGAACCGAACCAAATTTTTTGCACAGGCACATCAGTACTGCTAACTTTTTTTCTAGTTCAGTTAATTTCTTTTCCAGCACTTCATGTTCATCTTCATAGGTCTTTCTCAGAAATTCCAGTGTTTCAAGTTTTTCCTCCATAAATTGTATGCGAGGAATCAGGAATGCCATTTCCTTTTTTTTATATCTGATGTACTAGTTTGTATTTCTTGTCTCAATTTGGTAAATAAACATAACTGTTTGTAGGAGCCATCTTTCTGTAAGTTACTTTTGCTTGTTACTGCCTGTGGTTCAGTCTCTTCACCCGCTTGGGCGTTATTTGCTAACCAAGATTGGTCCAGGTTGCCTTTGGAGGTTGTGGCTTGGGGTGAAAAAATGTTTATTTTCTCTGGTTTATTTTCACTCTTTTTTCCCCTTTTTTGCTGCTTGTGTTCTTGTACTTTTTTCGTAGCATTTTCTCTCTTCTTTCCCTTCACTCACCAGAATTTTCTGAGACGATTCCTTCCGCTTTTTGGGAGGGATTGCTCAAACAGTCACTATGCTTCCTGCTTTCTCTTTTCGGGTGCAGAAGACTTATGATAATACATTTTCTCCTTTCTTTCCCCTTTCTCTCCTTCCCTTCTTTCTCCCCCTCTTCTCTTATTTATCTTTCCTTCTTTCTCCGTTTTTAATCGTATTTATTAAAGAATGGAGGTGGAGAGGAAAAAAAAAACACCACCCCCCTTTTACATTTTTTTTTTAAATTTGTATTTTTGCAGTATATAAGCTGAGTATACACAAGCTAGAGGTACCCCAATGACATTCCTCAAGCATAGCATCACATGTTACAATTGGGGTATTGAGAAAGGACTTGCACTAATTTATACAGTTGCAAAAAAAGTATGTGAATCCTTTGGAATGATATGGATTTGTGCACAAATTGGTCATAAAATGTGATCTGATCATCATCTAAGTCACAACAATAGACAATCACAGTCTGCTTAAACTAATAACACACAAATAATGAAATGTTGCCATGTTTTTATTGAACACACCATGTAAACATTCACAGTGCAGGTGGAAAAAGTATGTGAACCCTTGTATTTAATAACTGGTTGAACCTCCTTTGGCAGCAATAACTTCAACGTTTCCTGTAGTTGCAGATCAGACGTGCACAATGGTCAGGAGTAATTATTGACCTTTCCTCTTTACAGAACTGTTTCAGTTCAGCAATATTCTTGGGATGTCTGGTGTGAATCATTTTCTTGAGGTCATGCCACAGCATCTCAATCGGGTTAAGGTCAGGACTCTGACTGGGCCACTTCAAAAGGCATATTTTCTTCTGTTTAAGCCATTCTGTTGTTGATTTACTTCTATGCTTTGTGTCATTGTCCTGTTGCAACACCCATCTTCTGTTGAGCTTCAGCTGGTAGACAGATGACCTTAAGTTCTCCTGCAAAATGTTTTGATAAACTTGGGAATTCATTTTTACTTCGATGATAGCAATCTGTCCAGGCCCTGACGCAGCAAAGCAGCCCCAAACCATGATGCCCCCACTACCATACTTCACAGTTGGGATGAGGTTTTGATGTTGGTGTGCTGTGCCTCTTTTTCGCCACACATAGTGTTGTGTGTTTCTTCCAAACAACTCAACTTTGGTTTCATCTGTCCACAGAATATTTTGCCAGTACTGCTGTGGAACATCCAGGTTCTCTTGTGCAAACTGTAAACGTGCAGCAATGTTTTGTTTGGACAGCAGTGGCTTCCTCTGTGGTATCCTCTCATGAAATCCATTCTTGTTTACTGTTTTACGTATTGTAGATTCGCTAACAGGGATGTTAGCATTTGCCAGTGACTTTTGTAAGTCTTTAGCTGACACTCTAGGATTCTTCTTCACCTCATTGAGCAGTCTGCGCTGTGCTCTTGCAGTCATCTTTACAGGACGGCCACTCCTAGGGAGAGTAGCAGCAGTGCTGAACTTTCTCCATTTATAGACAATTTGTCTTACCGTGGACTGATGAACAGTAAGGCTTTTGGAGATACTTTTATAACCCTTTCCAGCTTTATGCAAGTCAACAATTCTTAATCGTAGGTCTTCTGAGAGCTTTTTTTGTGCGAGGCATCATTCACATCAGGCAATGCTTCTTGTGAAAAGCAAACCCAGAACTGGTGTATGTTTTTTATGGGGCAGGGCAGCTGTAACCAACACCTCCAATCTCATCTCATGGATTGGACTGCAGTTGGCTGACATCTCACTCCAATTAGCTCTTGGAGATGTCATTAGTCTAGGGGTTCACATACTTTTTCCACCTGCACTGTGAATGTTTACATGGTGTGTTCAATAAAACATGGCCACATTTCATTCTTTGTGTGTTATTAGTTTAAGCAGACTGTGATTGTCTATTGTTGTGACTTAGATGATGATCAGATCACATTTTATGACCAATTTGTGCAGAAATCCATATCATTCACATACTTTTTCTTGCAACTGTAATAGAATAGAAAGAAAGATAAACATCAAGCTAATCAATCATGTCTAACTACGAGAGTAAACAAAGGGAGGTCATAATATTAGCTAGTAAAGTGAATTGAACTAGATATGCTCATTATATTTTGATAATCTTTGTATCTAGTCAGACATGGTGAGACAACAAAGTGTTACGTTAGATAAACATGCTAGTAAGATCGCTGTTATGCACCCCTGGGTGCAGTGTCAGTAGTAAGCTGTACTGCAGTGATATAAGGCAGTGTATGGAGAGGTAACAGAAATTAAAGCAAATCATAAGAAAAAGCATAGTACATAAGGCTTGGTGCATGGCATGTAAAATGCAAAAATAGCTTCTCTGGTTGTTAAGGAGAAAATACGTCCAGGTATCAGTCCGAGAAGCTAGCTTAGCCGATTCCTCTAGATGACAGGGTTGCTGCATACCTTGGCCCGGTGGTACCCTGAAGCATGGTGCCTCCTCGTCCCCAGGCCTGCAGGAGGAACGGCATCTGTAAAACACAAACTTGGGTTCGTCGAGGGATCAAGTCTATCCCCATCACAGGGGGGTGAAGGTGGTGGGGAATCTAATCTGCTGGTGTGCTGTTCTCTGCCCGCGTGGACGATGCTTGGAGGTCTTTGTTTTGGTTTTTATGCTCTGAGGAAGATGCACATTGCCTGAGTGCCCTGTTTTCCTGTTTCCCTTCTGCTTCACCGAGCTGTGTGTAGTGGTGTCTTGTAGATGAGCTTGTATCTTGAGCCAAAAGGTCCGGAAGATTTGATCCAGCTGCCTCAGTGAGAAGGCATAAGTGCCCTCTTGGTTGCAGTCGTGCCATGTGCGTTTGTGCAGACTGCGTCCGCCATCGTGGAGTCTTTGGATGCACTACATGATCTGCTCAGTGGACTAGAAAGGTAATGCTGGTGTAGCTGACTACTCTCGAGGTGGGGGGGTCCGGGATATCCCCTGCTGGTTTGGGGTGGTTTGAGAGTCGAGTTTAGAGTAGCTTCGTTCAACAGGAGGAGAGTGGCCGTCTCTTCCCCGTTCTGACTCCTGTAGGCCTTAACCTGCCACCACAGTTCTTGGTGCCTTAGTGTCAATTAAGGTATCCACAGGTGGGTTAAGGTGCTACCAGCGTGGGAGTCACCATGAGTAGAGAACTCCGAGTTGCCAGCCTGGGATATCACCAGGTGTGTGTGTGTGTGTGTGTGTGTGTGTAAAGAATGCATTGTGTTTCTGTGTGTGTAAGGGATGCATTATGTGTGTGTGTCTGTCTGTATGTAAGGGATACATATTGTATGTGTGCATGTGTAAGGATGCAAGGTGTATGTGTAACAAAGGTTAACAAATTTAAACCTCTTCAGTTTAGAAGGTATAATGATACATTATACAAATATATTCGGGGCCAATACAAACCATTGTGTGGAAATCAATTCACAAACCGGACATTACATAGGACTTGAGGTCATGCATTTAGACTGGAAAAAAGAAGATTTTGTCTAAGACAAAATAAAGTTTTTTTTTACTGTAAGAACAATAAGGATGTGGAATTCTCTTCCTGAAGAAGTGGTTTTATCAGAGTCCATACAGATGTTCAAACAGCAACTAGATGCATACGCAAAAACAGAATATTCAAGAATATATTTTAAGGTAGGGTAATAGCTTCTTGATCCATGGATTCATCTAACTGCCATTCTAGGGTCAAGAAGGATTTTTTTCCCTAGTTTGTTGCAGAATTGGAAGTGCTTCAACCTTTTTTTTTTTTTGCCTTCTTTTGGATCTAAAGCAAAAAACAAATGTGAGGAAGGCTGAACTTGATGGACGCAAGTCTCTTTTCAGCTAAGTAACTATGTAACTATGTGTATGTGTGTAGGAAAGCATTGTGTTTTTCTGTCTCTGTGTGTGTAGGAATGCATTGTATTTCTGTCTGTGTAGGGATGTATTGTGTGTTTCTGTGTGTGTATGTAGGGATAAATTGTACATGAGTGTGTGTGTAGGGATGCATTGTGTGTGGGTGTGTGGGTGTGTGTGTATGTAGGGATGCATTGTGTGTGTGTTTGTAGGGATGCATTGTGTCTGTGTGTTTGTGTAGGGATGCATTGTGTGTATTATATGTAATGCTAGGGAAGCACAGGGATGACAACTGGAGGATGACATATCTGACACAAAACACTGTGTGTCTGTCACTAATAGTTTTAATAACCCCTACTGCACATACCAACCAACTTCTTTAATGTGCTCAACCACTCTACAGCTGAGAGTTGAGACACTCATGCTGTGGCTAGTTGAACAATTGTGAGGCTTCAAATTGCAGGACTGGGGCTGTAAGTCTGAGGACTGATCTGATTATGATTTCAATCTGTTTTAATCTGTAATGATTGTTGTATCTGTTAACCATGCCACCTACTTCTTGTATCCATATTACCACTGCAGATTAATTATATTGCCAGCTACAAAGGTAATAAGGAGTCTGTCCGTACCCTGCTGCTTTAACCCTGTGTACACGGAGTGCTGTGAGCAAACAGAGTAGCTGACATGTTTCATAGCAGCAGCAATATTTAATAGAAAGCTAAAGTTATCATAACAGGAGCACTACTGACGAAGAGAGCATGTAAGGGAGAGCTAAGAGAGGGTTAGAATGATAGAGAGAGAGCTAAAGCACTTTACAGAGACATGTACTGTGTGGGGATCTCTTTATTACAGCTCTGTGTAATCATCACAGTGATCCTGGCTGTGTGATATAGTTATGAGTATCCTTATTGTGCCCCACTCTGTGTTATTTCTCTGGTATCTCTGTAGCCTGTACAGCTCTAAGAGGAACTATATACTGTAGCAAGGAGTCAAATTCTGGAGGAGGAGTCTAGCTCACTGGAGTAAAGGTACTGGGGACATTGACAAAGAGACACACAAAGGGTCTGCGAGAAGAGACACGCAGAAGGGTTGGGTAACAGGAAAAATAGATACACAAACAGATTGGGGGATAGAGAGACACACATGATTTGGGAGGAGAAGAGACACAAAAAGTGGCTGGGGAGAAAGAGACACAAAGGGGCGGGGTAACAGGAAAAATAGACAAACAAACAGGTTGGGGGACACAGAGACACATAGAGGTGCTATGGTAGACAAAGAGACACATAGTGGGGCTAAGAGGACAAAGAGACACATAGAGGGTCTGTGGGGACAAAGCAGGCCCGGACTGGCCATCGGGCATACCGGGCAAATGCCCGGTGGGCCGCGATGGCCGTGGGGCCGAGGCCGGCAGGGGACATCACAGGATCTCCCCTGCCAGCCCCAGCAGGGCCCTGCTCTGAGCCTCCATGGGCCGGTGGGGAGATCTCCCTCACCGGCCCAGAGACACTGACAGGCGGCCGCCAGCTGTGGGGTGTGAGGGAAGCAGCAGAGAGGACCGGCGGAGCTCAATCCAGCAGCTCCGCCGGGTCCTCTCGCGAGGTCTGAGCGTTGCCGCGGTTACCGCGGCAACGCTCAGATCTCGCGAGAGTGAACTCGGCAGGTTAGAGTTCACTCTCACCACTGGACCACCAGGGAAGGAAGCTGCTCCTCGGCTCCTCGCAGGCAGAACGGCTCCCCCCTCCCATGCTAAAGGTAAGAAGGGAGGGGGGATCTAACTTTTTTTTTTTTTGTAATTATTAATAATATATTTAAATTAAAAAAAAAATAATTATTATTAATAATATATTTAAATTAAAATATTTAAATAAATAAAAATCACACCAACAGCCCCCTCACACACACACATCACCCCCAGAACACACAGCCCCCCCCAGACACACACAGCCCCCCCAGACACACACAGCCCCCCCAGACACACACAGCACCCAAACACACACAGCACCCCCAGACACACACAGCACCCCCAGACACACACAGCCCCCCCAGACACACACAGCCCCCAAACACACACAGCCCCCAAACACACACAGCACCCAAACACACACAGCACCCCCAAACACACACAGCACCCCCAAACACATACAGCACCCCCAAACACATACAGCACCCCCAAACACATACAGCACCCCCAGACACATACAGCACCCCCAGACACACACAGCCCCCCCAGACACACACAGCCCCCAAACACACACAGCCCCCCCCAGACACACACAGCCCCCCCGACACACACAGCCCCCCCCCAGACACACACAGCCCCCCCCAGACACACACAGCACCCAAACACACACAGCACCCAAACACACACAGCACCCCCAAACACACACAGCACCCAAACACATACAGCACCCCCAGACACACACAGCACCCCCAGACACACACAGCACCCCCAGACACACACAGCACCCAAACACTCACAGCGCACGCAGACACACAGCGCACCCAGACACACAGCGCACCCAGACACACAGCGCACCCAGACACACAGCGCACCCAGACACACAGCGCCCTCAGACACTCAGCACACATCACCTTCAGACACACACAGCACCCTCACTCACAGACAGCACCCTCAGACAGACAGCACCCTCAGACAGACAGCACCCTCAGACAGACAGCACCCTCAGACAGACAGCACCATCAGACAGACAGCACCCTCGCTCACACACATACACATATATAAAATAACCCTCAGTGAGTTAACAGACAAAGAAAATTAGAAACCTAGAATGTGACGGCAGATAAAAACACCCTCACACACAGCACCCCTCTTAAATACACACACATTGCGCCCCTCACACATACAATACGTCCAAATATATATATATATATATATATATATATATATATATATACAAACACACACACTACAGCACCCCTCACACTGCACCACCACACACATTACGCTCCAGATACACGCTAGATCCCTTACCCTATATGCACTCTTAATCCTCTATATATATACACACACACACAATCTCCTATACACACTCTGGGTCCTTTACACACTAGATCTCCTACACACCCTCTCTACAACCCCTACACACACTACGTCACCTATACACACACACACACTACAGCCTGTATGCACACACTCGCTACATCCCCTATAACACTATGCCCCCTATACACACACTATCTACAGCCCCTAGCCACACATATTACACCACAAACACAAATGAAATTGACCTATTTACACAATACCACACCACACTCAACACACACGCAATTTCACAAGCAGGCTCCAAACACATGCACCATACACTTTCCTGGCCCAATTGTCCTCTGGTATCCCACTTGTGGAGACACCAGAGACAATTTAAAAGCAAACACAGCGCAAGCCTTTTTCTAATGCCAGAGCTCTTCAGCGCGGCTCTGCGCATTGAACCAACTTGCTCACTTTGAGAGGGGGTGTGCTTGTCATTAGTGATGACAAAACACACCCTCTCTGGCCCCGCCCCCTTCTTAGGGGGCCGCTCTGATTGAAAAATGCCCGGGCCTAATTTTTTTCCCAGTCCGGCCCTGGGACAAAGAGACACACAGAGCTTGGGGATGACTAAGACACACAGAGGTGCTTGGTGGGACAAAGACACACATGGGCTGGGAGGAGAAGAGACACACAAAGGGGCTGGGGAGAAAGAGACAAATAAGAGGCTGGGGAAGAATCACACACAGGGTCTTGAGGAGGGAGAAAGAGAACTAAAAAAAGGTGCTGGGAGGTAGACACACAGAGGAGCTGGGGATGTGGGAAGAGACACGCAAAGCTGGCAATCTTTGTTTTAGTTGAGGGTGGGGTTCAATTAGCTGGTCTTGCCTAGGGCGCTAGTCTCTGTCTTTAAGTGTCCAGTGGTTCTGTTAACTTGAGTGATAACTTTTATTTCGAACACAGAACAACATTAGGGTATTTACTAAAGTGTGAATTGAGCGGAATCGTGCTCTGAATTTCAAAATATAGCCAAAATTGCCAGACTGTGACTACACCTGAGCTGTAGAATGTATCTAGATCAGGTATATGTATCTAAATTATTATTATTTTAATTCTGTGCAATTCTAAAGCTTAATGTTTTGGTTTTTAACCTATGGCATTTTTACTGTCTTAAAAATTTGATTAAGCTTTCTCTTCCAAAATGGAAGAGCGTACACATTTAACGACTCCATTGTTGTAACATCCATCCAATGCCAACCATTATAATCACTATTGGAATTAATTGTGATTAAATGCGATGTCATGTATGAGGTGTGTTCTTTAATGGGTTAATATGGAACACAGAACGCACACACAACGTTCCATGTTTATCTCACTAGCGGGGAATTGGGATCCTCACTTCTCGCTGCCGCCCCGCCTACTGTCAAATCTGCCAATCACAGGTTCGGACACACCGCAGCCCTCACGCCCCGTCATCCAATGGCCGCTAGGCTGACATTCCCCGTGTGCCTGGCAGTGTCGTGCAGTGTTCGAGGTGCGGGAAGAAGGTAGACGGAGGTAAAGGATGCCGGGGGGCGGGGGTACCGGAGCTGACAGCGGCTGCCTGCCTGGGACGCTAACACAGGTGAGAGACAAACATGTCCTAACCACAAGGCAGATAACACAGCAACCCACCGGGACTGGCAGGAGAATGCAGCATTCTGCCTGGGAGAGGATTACAGCCTGAGCTCAACTATGTACGTACGTATATGTACTAATAGTGTGACCGTGTGTGTGTTAGCGCTGTCTGATATGGCTCTGAGCTCAGTAACCAGCCTCGCTGGCCAGCGCTGCCTATTGACTTTTGAACCCAGTGCTGTATGTTGGACAGTAATCCCAGTACTGGGCACGAATCACTGTTGTCTCAGTGCCAAGTATCAGACAGTGGTAGTCTCCATGCCCAGTGCAGAGCAGTGGGTTAAGAGGCAGAGCACCGCATATCTGTTGATTTATGCTCTGTGCCAATAGTCTTGGATGGATGATAGGCTAGGTGTCAAGCATTTTGGTTTAGATCATAGAATGAGTGCACAGCACCCTGGATTGCATATTGGGCTAGGTACCCAGCATTGAATGTCACATAATCAGCCTAGTACCACTTTGTGTTGGATGATGGGTAGAGTTGATAGGGCCGTTTGCATAAGAGGATTCTTAGAGTGCCCTTTGATTGTTAGAGTGCCCTTTGTCGCATGATTATTAGTGTCCCATGTCCCTTTTTCCAGAAGAAATGGCAGAATGCCATCACCCCCAGAGTTGAAAGATAGGCAGTGTGCCTGTTGCCCTGTCTGTCAGATAACAGGCAGTGTGCCATTGCCATTTGTATCCGACAATAGGCAGAATGCTCATCACCGCTTGTTTTGGATGATAGGCATAGTGCCCATCACTTTATGTGCTGGATGATAGGTATTGTATTTTAGCCATCTGTGTGTCGGACGATAAGCAAAGTGCTCAAACAATGTGTCCGTCTATGACAGAGTGGCCAGGACCATGCATGTGGCACAATAAAGTGCCCAGTGACCGAATAGCAAAGTGTCAAGCGCAGTACAATAGACTTTAGGCATAATGGCCTTTTGTTATATTATGTTATTGATTTCTAGCATTGGGTAAAGAGAAATTTAGAATATCCAGAACTGTTTATATCCGATGGTGTGTGCCACTTCGTATCCTAAATACTTATCGCACTATGTTTTGGGTTAGTATTTTATTCCAACAGGCAGATGGTGATGGACTCACAATATTTATGAATGTTCACTGTCAGCTTTATAATCCTGGATATATGAAATGTCTAACATTTTCTTTTGCAACACTGATTTTAATTAGCAATATGTGTATTTCATTGTTAGGCACTTACTGTTCTTTGCATACCGAGCCTTGGTACAGTCGCTGCCGTACTGTGTGGGCTTGTTATAGTGCCCATCGAGGAAGGTCACATGCAATATTAATTACTTTGCTTTAGGAGAACTATGTACACTGCCCCATTACTGTGGCTTAATGGTTTACCAACCGTGTCTTATACCGTGCCTCAGAGAGTGATTGCTTGTGCTGTCCAGGCTGCTGAAAAGGTTCAGAGAGAGTGTTTCACTTACTAGTGTGAATTTGCTTGGTACAACATCAGGATCACTGGTAATTACCAGGGTTCTTTCTCAAATTAAATCTTAATGTCTAGTAATTAAAATGTGTACTGTTTCCAAGTGATAAAGCTATCCTCAGCAACAATAAGAAACAATAAGTGCCTATTTAGACATCAATAGTCAAGAATAGATGATAGTTTGCACTGCAACTGTTGTGAACCATGACCCCTGATTGCTGACTGGCTGAGCATCATGGGAAATGGAATCCTTATCTACAAGTTGCAGTTCAAAAGTTTGGCATTCTGTGGGATTTAATGCCTTCCTTATTCTGGGGGCTGAATCTTAAATTCATGTCAACAAAGTCTCTTGCAGTAATCGTAGGATTGCACTGTAGACACAAAAGCCCTCAGGAAAGTATCAGACACGGTGGCTCGGAAATATGAAACAGGAGGAAAAGCAGAGAGAGATCATGGATAATTACAGTAACATTGGATACAAGTGGTGTAAGCAGTTTCAATGTGCTAGCCTTAAGGCATATGTTTAAGGTAGAGACGAAAAATTCTCAGCAGCCAGCGACACGTTTTTATTGAAAGAAGGAAAACCCCAGTTTCACGGCCAATTTAAACTTTTTTGTTTTTTTTATGTGGGAATGTTGAGGAGGGAAATTAGTAAATTTACATTTAGTGGTGTTCTCGGATTAGAAGAACAAATAGAAAGCTACATTATCTGTATGACGGCAATAGCAGCTAACATAATTAACATGTCACAGGGATAACAATGCTATTTCTTTCATTATTCATCTAGTTTTAAGGAAATTATTGGTCTTGGCAGTTTTAGGAACACGTGGGAGGTTTTGCTGCATGTTCCACTCTACTAAGCTGTGCTGACATCAAATTATTTTCTGTTTTAAAGATTGTTACAATAGAGATGTATGATTTGACAGTAATGCTCTTTTTAAGGGAACCCATAGTACCAAAAATACAAATTGGTTATCTTCTGTCCACCTTATTTTTGCATACGTATAAAAAAGTAAGTAAAGTAAAGACTACTCACCTTTTATCCATCTTGAGATGCCTCTGCTGCAGCTGCCCACTCTGCCTTTGCAGACATCATCATGCCTGCCGATGTCTTTGTAATCTCCTTCAATCCAATGCATCTCCTAGAGAAGCATTGGAATGTAAATATGCATGCTTGGCCAAATTCTCCCCTCCTAAAATAAAATACTGCTAACAGCAGCATTTCATTCCCTGACTGAGTTTTACTCGGAGGCACCTCTAGTAGCTGCCAGGAAGACAGCCAGTAGAGGTTACTTTAGCCTTGCAATGTAAATATTGCAGTGTCTAAACCCCTCCCCCTCATCCCCCCCCCCCCCCCCACAAAAAAAAAAAAACACTACAGAAAAACCACAAAACCTGCAATGTTTTACATTCCAGGGTTAGCATGACTGGACCACTGCACCCAGAAGTCTTCATTGAGATGAAGAGATCTGGGTGACTATAGTTTTCTTGCTCTTCTAAGGTATTTAAAATTCCGCACTGCTATGTAATGATCCAAAGTACTTTGAGATAGAGATGTTTTAGAGGAAATGCCATATGATTAAACAGATGTTCCTTCCCACTAAATAAATAAAACCAACGTTATGTATTCCACATCCTAAAATGCGTTTCCCTTTACTTGGCATATATGTCAGGATAGTAGCTTGTATAAATAGTACAATGTCAGGACTTTATCTGGGTTATTCAATGAAGTGAGATTTGTAGGGAATTCAAAGTAATTTTCAAATATAAGGTTAATTTAGCTGACTTTAAGATTTGTTTCCCAGTTTGGCAATTGTGGTCTTAAATTTGAAAATCTTTTTGAATGCACTGGTGAGAAATGACACACTGGTATAGGATACACCGAATGTGGTAGATTAGAATTAAAGTAGCATAGTTACGATTTAGCTTTGAAGTGGTTTGAGATTCCATAAAATTTATTCAGACAGGCATGTTGCAGTATATTAATCAGTCCTTTTCCAGAAGAATCTGTGCAATCTTTTTATCTCATGGCGTTCTTGAATCTCATCTGCCCACTCTTATGTTGTAGGAGTCATAAAATCAGGGCCCAACAAAGGCATGATCTAATAGCAGTCCCATCAGAGATGTACCTGGGCCATCCCAAAGAGTCATCGGACTGTCAGGGAACAAATGACATGTTATTTTGTTGCAGATCTTAAAGTTAAAGAACAGTAGTGGTCAGAGACTAAAATTCATTTTTATTGTACAGTTGTAAATATGTAATTGCATAAAGATTGTCTGTCGCAGATAGCACGGCAGTGTGTAAATCGGTTTCCTTGTAAGGAAAAGAAAAAAATACAAGAGCAATACTCAAATTCTGATGGACTTCTTTTGAAATCTGTCAAAATGCTGGGATGTTTGGTTATGTAGTGATAAAAAAAGTGCTTTTCTATTTATTTATTTGTTGTTTTTTAGTATTTTAACTGAAACTGAACTGAAATATATTTTCTGATCGCTTCAAGGGAGAAAAGGAAAAATGGTAAGGGAGACAGGGGCCAGCCTTAACTAGCTTCAGTATTAATAATTTTTATATACAAATTCTCACTGAAATTTCCACCTAGATATACATTGATTAAATTCATATATATGAGGAGGTATTAGCTCTTCAGGGCTGTGTTTGACTTGTGCTGGCTCTGCCCCTGATCTGCCTCCTTGACTGTCTCAGCCAATCCTAATGGGGAAGCATTGCGATTGACTCAGAACAAAACTTCTGATGATGTCAGCCAAGCAGGATGATCAGGGGCAGAGCCAGCAACTGGAGACTTGAACAAAAGTAAGATTTTATTATATTTAGGGGGGCAGATAGTGTTTGTATTCTTGACCCTATAGTGTTCCTTTTAAAATTGGGTAAATACAACCTCAGGTGAACATGGCATATTACATGATGTATTTAACAAACAACGTGGAAAAGCAGTGTGTAAAAAGCTAGTACACCTTATGATTCAATAGCTTGTAGAACCAGCTTTAGCAGCAATACCTTTAAGTAATTGTTTTCTGGATGACTGTCTCTCACATCCTTGTGAATGAATTTTGGCCCACTCTTCGTTACATTGTTGCTTCAGTTCATTGAGGTTTGCTGGCATTTGTTTATGCACAGCTCTCTTAAGGTCCTGCCACAGCATTTTAATCGGGTTTAGGACTGGACTTTGATTGGGTCATTGCAACACCTTGATTCTTTACTTTTTCACCATTCAAGTGTAGATTTGCTGGTGAATTTGGGATCATTGTCCTGATGCATGACCCAATTTAGACCAAGTATGAGCTGTCGGACAGATGGCCTCACATCTGATTCTAGAATACTTTGCTATATAGGGGAGTTCGTGGTCGACACAATTCCTTCAAGATTCCCAGATCCTGTGGCTGCAAAACATGCCCAAATCATCACCCCACCACCATCATGCTGCCATATTTGTTTCGGAGAGAATAGACTTTCTCCTGTCAACCGTACCAAACAAATCATACTTGTCCAGGCTTTTTCTATTTTTACTGTCATGAACTTTAACATTTAACATGCTAACTGAGGCCTGTAGAGTCTGAGATGTAAGTTGTTTGTTTATTTTTCGCAATATCTGTGAGCATTGCACAGTCTGACCTCGGGGTGAATTTGCTGGTACGTCCACTCCTGGGAAGATTGGCAGCTGCTTTCCATTTTTGAATAAGCTTTCTCACTGTAGAATAATGGACTTTAAATTGTTTGGCAATGGCCTTATAACCCTTCCCGATTTGATGGGCAGCAACAATTGCTTCTACAGGATCATTGCGGAGGCCTTTCCTCCTTGGCATTGTATTAACACACTCCTGAATAGTCCAAACCAGCAAACTGCTAAAACTTCAGCTTTTATAGGTGGTCACACTTACTGATGACCAATTAATTAAGGGCATTTATAGAGAAGAACCTGTCTGCTACTTGGTCTCTTACGTCCTATTAGAGCAGTAAGCGTGTACTTAGTTTTTCACACATGGCTTCTCCATTTTAGCTTTATTTTTGTTAACTAAATCATGACACGGTGTAATATGTCATGTGTTGTTGTTCATCTGAGGTTGTATTTGTCTAATTTTAAAACCTGCTAAGGAACAGATGATTATTGTTCTGTCTTGATATGTAAAACCATAGAATAGAGGGTGTACTTTGGATTTCCTATGACTGTACCTGGGGTCTGCCAGGTGCCGCTCCCTGCATTGAGTGACAGCCAGGTGCTTCTGTTGGCTTTCCTGAGCTAAGTCCTCCAGTGCAGGGTTATCACAATGGCTGAGAGTGGCAGCTGATCACCTGATGGCTTAGCTTAATGAAGAGAGCTTCCAGCTCTCATTGAGCAATAGTAGAGTTGGGGAACTCTAGATTTGGTGCTCGGCAGACACCAGGTAGAAAGTCAAGCCGTTATAAAACTGTTTGACTCCTTACAATAGGGAGGTGCTAGGGCATTATTGGGCACTATTTTTCAAAAATGTTTTATATATACAAACATGTTCTGTGTCATATTCATCTACTGTATAGCTTGAAATTGTTGACAGCTGCTTCCCCCAGGGTGAAAACTCTTCAGTCTTTCATGTTTTAAAGGTCCCTGCTCTGTGTGTCATGTGTGCTGTGAATCTTTTTTAGTTCAACCTAGGAAATCTGTTTCAACACTAAAGGAAAATATAATGACGTATCCAGATTTTCTTTTTGTGTGTTGTCACAAGCTACTACACAGCTCTATGAGCAGTTTCTTCATTTTCCCTGACAACCAAAACAAAATTTTCGTGGTTGTGTTGCTTTCTTGTTTTGGTTTTTGGTGCTAGGAAGCTATCCTTGCCAACTTTTCTTCGAGATCCTTTGTTTTAATTTCTATCCGATGTTTAGCTTCAACAAGAACACCTCACAACATTAAGAGGTATGACGTTGACATTTAAGTTTGCACTAGTGATTCCACTCTCACCACTGTCCGCGCCCAAAATAATTAGTCCTTTCTGGACAGGGGGATGGGCCACCCAAGGAAGATGCAGCTGGCTAATTCAGAATGGCAGGAACAGAGCTTAAATTCTGAATATCCTGCTGGATCTGGACTGTTGGAAGCAGTGTCATTGGTGGAATCATCACTTCTAATTTCAGCTGGCCAGTTACAATATGGAAAAGCAGTTCCTGCTCAGACCATGAAATTAAGCAAAGTAGATGGTAGGAACCACACTCATTCCCAGCTGCCACTGCTCCAGAGCAGGACCAGCAATCCCAGAATAATAGGTAAAGAAGAAAAACTCACAGGCAGTTTTATTGTAACAGAATGCAACGCAACGTTTCGACCGAAAAGGTCTTTTTCAAGCTTGAAAAAAACCTTTTCGGTCGAAACGTTGTGTTGCATTCTGTTACAATAAAACTGCCTGCGGCCTGAATTCGGAGTGCCTGTGAGTTTTTCTTCTTCAGACAATGAAATTAGGCTCACAAAACCTTTCTGGCCAAGCATTGTTTTTTATTAATTTTATTTCAGAAAATGAAATTAAAACAGAAACATTGCTAAATTGTTCAAACCCAGCTCCCTCATCTTACTTTGAAAGAAATTGCTCTAACAAGGTTAAAATCCCAATATCTCATAACCATCGGTCATCCACTGAAAACACTTAATCTTTGGATATTTTTTTTAACACAGCTGGATCGATAATAAGAAGGCGAATGATGCATCTCCCAAACCTGGCCAAATAAATAACATCTGCATTAAAACTTGCTGCTGATATGTTTTCATATACCTGGCACTGGTTTTGAGAGTAGACAGCTGCCTATAGGTGTGTGTCTATTAGGGGCATCAACTGTTAGTGGAAATGCCCATTTGGCTTTTTTATGTATATTTTGATCTTCTTTTTTTTTTTTTTTCTAACTATGCCACTTGTCATGAAGCAAGCAAAAGGTAACTAGGTATTTTTGGAGGGTCAGCCTTACTTCTTCTGTTTTGTGCCTACAGGCACCTGAGATGAAGCACTTTCCCTGGGCATAACTGTTTTATACCTTTTGTTGTTTAAAATTACTCTTTGCTCAGTAAACATGTGCTTAGTAAAGAAAATAAACAACTTACTGCATAATATCAAGCTGCAGAGTTGCCAACTATAGCTTTTGTACTACTTATAGTGTTTAGTGGTTGTGTGAGAAGTATAAGCACATCAGGAATTTGCAATGAGTCTCTTAACAGTAAGAGGATTATGTGTGTTTGACTCGTCAATAACCACAGTGCTTATAGCCTCAATTATTGCGCAATGTTGTCACACAGAGCTGTAGTTCTCAACCTTTATGACACACTTTCACATTACAGAGGTTGCTCAGACAGAACTAATGTTCACACCTATTACTGTAGTTTAACTGGTGGAAGAGTGGAATACTCGTGGCACCAACATAGTATAAATGGTTACTCCAAGCACCATGACCACTTCAGGGATTCGAAGTGGTCATAATGCCTGGAGTCTGCATCTGCAGCACTTCGCTATGAACCACTACACAAACAGGGCTTAATCCTTTTGCTACCAGAAATATAAGGTCACATCAAGCAACGCCACCAGAGCGTCATCAGCTAATTTTAAATTCTGTGCATATTTCTAAGTTCAGCGTTGCATTCATTGTGTATCAATTAAACTGTTAATAGCTCCTGACTGATTCCTCTTCTGCAGCTGTCACTAGTTTAATACTATCCTTACCTTTTTGTGTCATTTTACCCCACTCCCTCTAGTAAGCTCATTGAGCAGGGCCCTCAACCCCTGTGTTCCTGTGTGTCCAACTTGTCTGGTTATAACTACATGTCTGTTCGTTCACCCACTGTAAAGCGCTGCGGAATTCGATGGCGCTATATTATTAATAATAATAATAATAATAATAGGATGAGAGAGGTCAAATGATGCTTTAAGCCGAAGAATAGACGGCTGGAACGGCATTCAGCTTCTGCAACCTTGAGGAAGCCAGAAGCTCACGGAAGCAAGGTAAAGTTAGTGTAGGACCCGCTTAGGGGGGTCTGCCTTGACGTTGGCAGGCGGGCATTCCCTCGAATGGCCATTGGAGTAACTAAATGACCTATATACGTTTGTGACTCTCAGAAGTGGCTTTCTCAATAAATATAAAATTGAAGGGACACTAGAGGTAGATTTCCTGACAGCCAGGAACTTTCATTCCTTGAAACCGTGCTTCCAAGTCTTCAAATTATTCAAATAAAACATTTTAAGGGCCCATAAAAGGAGGGAATTCCTGTAACATTTAAAATGTTTTGTGGGTGAGTACAGTACTTGAAAATATAATTTATTTATTTTTTTAAATCTGCAAACTTGGTATTTCACAGCTCAAATGTTGCCTTGCCTATCACTTTTTGTGTGTTTTATGTAAATGATATATTGCGACACATTTCTCATTTAAAATGTGCATAGGGATTTTGTTCTTTTTGCTATGAAAGCAAGGCACACATGTAAAAGTAAACAATAATGTTGTTAGTGATAGCTTAGATCTTTAACCCCTTAACGCCGTTACGGCGTGCTATGCCGTCACGGGTTAAGTGGGCTTTAAAGCCGTTATGACGGCATAGCACGCCGTAACGGCTTGCAGCCCCAGGAGGTAAGTTATACTTACCTCCGCCGCGATCCGCTTCGGGAGGACTGCCTCACAGCCCAGGCAGCCCTCCCACGGCAAATGAGGCCCCCGGGGGCCATGTGATCGCTCTCAAAGAGCGATCACATGGCCCTCTATAGCTGGCTGTGGATATGCCAGCAGGGGGACTGTTTGAAATATCAGACAGTCCCCCTGCTGGTGGGAAGAATTAAAAAAAATAATTAGACATGTGTAAAAATAAAATAAATGCATTTTTATATATATATAATATGTATATATATTATATATATAATATATATACATATTATATATATATGTAACGTCATACAAAGTGTATTTTAATATTAATATAAGTATATATATTAATATTAAAATACACTTAGAATGACATTACATATATATAATATGTATATATATTATATATATATAATAGATGTACATATATATTATATATAAATACGTATAATTAAAATAATAAATAAATTAAATAATAAAATAAATAAATAAAATATTGAAACAAAATTTAATATAAATTATATATGCATATGTAATTTCATTCTAACTGTATTTTGTTATTAATATATATATATCGGTAACAAAATACACTTAGAATGACATTCTATATATATCTATCTATATATAAAATGCAAATAACCGCAAATATATATATATATATATATATAGATAAATACATATAATTACATAAAAGATTACATCAGTATACACGTAGAATTTAAATACCTATAAATGCATATATATTAAAATTCTACATGTATATTTAAATAATCTTTTAACGTAATTATGTGATTTGATTAATTAAAATTTGATTGACATGCATGACAACACAGGGAGAAAGTGCAGAGAATTTAATTTGCAAGCACTATATTTGACCCTGTAACTCTCCAAGACACCATAAAACCTGTACATAGGGGGTACTGTTTTACCCGGGAGACTTCGCTGAACTCAAATATTCGTGTTTCAAACTGGTAAATTGTATTACAACGATGATATTTTAAGTAAAAGTGACGTTTTTTGCATTTTTTACAAGCGAACTGCACTTTTATGGTCTATATTATTGTTGTAATATGTTTTACTGTTTTAAAACACTAATATTTGTGTTTAGTGAAGTCTCCCGAGAATAACAGTACCCCCCATGTACAGGTTTTATGGTGTTTTGGAACGTTAGAGAGTCACATATAAGGCTTGCATTTCATTTTTTTCACATTGAAATTTGCCAGATTGGTTATGTTGCCTTTGAGAGCGTATGGTAGCCCAGGAATGAGAATTACCCCCATGATGGCATACCATTTGCAAAAGTAGACAACCCGTGGTATTGCAAGTGGGGTATGTCCAGTCTTTCTTAGTAGCCACTTAGTCACAAACACTGGCCAAATATTCGTTTTTTGCTTTTTTCACACAAAAACAAATATGAACGCTAACTTTGGCCAGTGTTTGTGACTAAGTGGCTACTAAAAAAGACTAAACATACCCCACTTTCAATACCTTGGCTTGTCTACTTTTTCAAATGGTATGCCATTATGGGGGTAATTCTCATTCCTGGGCTACCACACCGTCTCAAAGGTAACATTACCAATCTGGCAAATTTCAATTTGAAAATGTAATGTTCTATATTTGACCCTGTAACTTTCCAAAACAACATAAAACCTGTTAATGGGGGGTACTGTTGTACTCGTGAGACATCGCTGATTACAAATATGTGCATTTTTTTTGCAGTAAAACCTAACAGTATTATGACATTCACAGTTAAAATGTCAGACGGAAATGCAAATGTAAAAAAAAATCTTATTTTCTCAAATTTTTTTTACTTTTATTCATAATAAATGATGTTCCATATATGAATAGTTAATGATAGATTAAAGCCCTGTTTCTCCTGAACAAAATGATATATAATAAGTGTGGGTGCATATAATTTGAAAGAGGGGAACTACGGGTGAACAGACACATAGCGCAAATTCCAGTTTTTGTTTACGTTTTGTTTTGATCAGAACGTGCACTATTGACTCCGTCCTGAAGGGGTTAAAGTCCTGAGCAAAGGACAAAAGAAGGACTTTGAATATATTGGAGTATACATAAGAGTGTTGTGATGTGGTTGGTGATAAGATTTGAACTTTTGGAAGTGAAACTTTCTCATGGGATGAGATTGTAAACATACAGGGAGTGCAGAATTATTAGGCAAGTTGTATTTTTGAGGATTCATTTTATTATTGAACAACAACCATGTTCTCAATGAACCCAAAAAACGCATTAATATCAAAGCTGAATATTTTTGGAAGTAGTTTTTAGTTTGTTTTTAGTTTTAGCTATTTTAGGGGGATATCTGTGTGTACAGGTGACTATTACTGTGCATAATTATTAGGCAACTTAACAAAAAACAAATATATACCCATTTCAATTATTTATTTTTACCAGTGAAACCAATATAACATCTCAACATTCACAAATATACATTTCTGACATTCAAAAACAAATCCGTGACCAATATAGCCACCTTTCTTTGCAAGGACACTCAAAAGCCTGCCATCCATGGATTCTGTCAGTGTTTTGATCTGTTCACCATCAACATTGCGTGCAGAAGCAACCACAGCCTCCCAGACACTGTTCAGAGAGGTGTACTGTTTTCCCTCCTTGTAAATCTCACATTTGATGATGGACCACAGGTTCTCAATGGGGTTCAGATCAGGTGAACAAGGAGGCCATGTCATTAGATTTTCTTCTTTTATACCCTTTCTTGCCAGCCACGCTGTGGAGTACTTGGACGCGTGTGATGGAGCATTGTCCTGCATGAAAATCATGTTTTTCTTGAAGGATGCAGACTTCTTCCTGTACCACTGCTTGAAGAAGGTGTCTTCCAGAAACTGGCAGTAGGACTGGGAGTTGAGCTTGATTCCATCCTCAACCCGAAAAGGCCCCACAAGCTCATCTTTGATGATACCAGCCCAAACCAGTACTCCACCTCCACCTTGCTGGCGTCTGAGTCGGACTGGAGCTCTCTGCCCTTTACCAATCCAGCCACGGGCCCATCCATCTGGCCCATCAAGACTCACTCTCATTTCATCAGTCCATAAAACCTTAGAAAAATCAGTCTTGAGATATTTCTTGGCCCAGTCTTGACGTTTCAGCTTGTGTGTCTTGTTCAGTGGTGGTCGTCTTTCAGCCTTTCTTACCTTGGCCATGTCTCTGAGTATTGCACACCTTGTGCTTTTGGGCACTCCAGTGATGTTGCAGCTCCGAAATATGGCCAAACTGGTGGCAAGTGGCATCTTGGCAGCTGCACGCTTGACTTTTCTCAGTTCATGGGCAGTTATTTTGCGCCTTGGTTTCTCCACACGCTTCTTGCGACCCTGTTGACTATTTTGAATGAAACGCTTGATTGTTCGATGATAACGCTTCAGAAGCTTTGCGATTTTAAGAGTGCTGCATCCCTCTGCAAGATATCTCACTATTTTTGACTTTTCTGAGCCTGTCAAGTCATTCTTTTGACCCATTTTGCCAAAGGAAAGGAAGTTGCCTAATAATTATGCACACCTGATATAGGGTGTTGATGTCATTAGACCACACCCCTTCTCATTACAGAGATGCACATCACTTAATATGCTTAATTGGTAGTAGGCTTTCGAGCCTATACAGCTTGGAGTAAGACAACATGCATAAAGAGGATGGTGTGGTCAAAATACTCATTTGCCTAATAATTCTGCACTCCCTGTATTGTTTACAGCAAAGTAAAGGTAATCTTGGTGATGTATACTAAACATGAGGCTAAAAAAAAAGCAAGACATTCAGAAAACTAAACAGAAACAATGGGTTTCTCTCTACCCTGTTCCTCATCTGGTATATCACTAAAGAGAGAGGGGCAAAATTAGGAATCACAGCTGCAAATAGCAATTGCTCTCATTGAGTGTAAGTGCTACCAGTCTTGGGCAGACCACTACATGTATGGAACAGTCTGATTACTGTTGCTGTCATTTTGTGCACCACAAAGATACATTTTGAGTATTTATAAATAAGAGCATGCTGGAAAATGTGAGTTACAGGTGAAAACTTAAAGGATTAATGATAAATTTTATTTTTTTGGGCTCGGGCTCCCAAATTCTTGGAAAATTTGCCTATAAACTTTACATATATATTCTATGCTTATTTGAATGGCATAACGCTGTAACCATAAATCAGTGTGACATCACATTGTGATGAATCATGGAATCTAAAAACCTCATTGCACCTCGAATTGCATGTCCCTGGATGGCTGAAACAGAAACTCTTCCGCGATCTCAGAGATGAGTTTGTTGTACCCACCTCCAGTCTGCCCGTGCTCCTCCTCTGTTCTTTGCCGATTGCCTTGCTTGAAGACATGTCCCCAAGCATAGCTAATGTCCTACATGACACTGACAGGCTGGTTTAGTTGCCAGCACTGGTTGCTACAGGTGGAGAGTCCCCACTGTCTCTCAATTCCTTGGTATTCAGTGTCTGCTGAGGACTTGAGAGATATGAGAGAAAAAGCAGTATTCTTAGATCATACCCATAATGGTACTATAGATCCATCCTCCCTAGTACATATGTCCCGCCTAGACCCCTACACTCTGCTGAAGACCTACGTCTATACTCTGTTGGTACTCCACATCTGATGCTCGCTTTCAAGACTTCTGTATCGCTGCACCGTTCCTGTGGAACTCCCTCCCCTTTTCGGTTAAAGGCTCACCCAGTCTACACTCCTTAAAAAAAAAATATATATCATTAAAAACTTACTTTTTCACAAAAGCATATCAATTAAACTGTTACTGTCTCCCAACTGATTCCTCTTCTGCAACTGTCATGTAAAAAACAACAACACACTAAATTTAGTGAACACTATTCTGTCAATCTACTTCCCTAATAGTAAATCTTTTGTGTCACTTTACCCCACTCCCTCTCACATGTAAGCTCATTGAGCAGGGCCCTCAACCCATCTATTCCTGTGCATCAAACGTGTCTGGTTACTATTACATGCTTGTTCGTCCACCCATTGTAAAGCGCTAGGGAATTTGTTAGCGCTTTATAAAAATAATAATAATCATAATAATGCCACTGCTCAATTCACTGCCATTTGTGAATTAAATAATTTTGTTTGTGCAGCCCAAGTCACACCTCTCTGAATGTAACTTGCAGTGTCTTCCTAAATACTCACTGTAAAGTGAGATTTAATGTCTATATATTTTTTTTTCGTGCTAATTATGTTTAATGTACAATTTCTTATCTCATGCACTGTTAGTAGCTTGCTAGACCTTGCCTCTTGTGTGTGATTAAAGTTCAATTTACAGAATAGGAGATTAAAAAAAAACAAAAAAAAAAACAAAAAACGTCTAAGGCAGTGTAAGTCACAGACAGGGAATTGTGGCTAGCTTGAGGACACTAATCTCTGCTCAATATCAAGCTATCTATAAGGAGAATTAAAAAAACGAGGGAAAAAGAATATAAGGACAAAATAGGATTTATTTAAAAACAAATCCTGTAATGTGACAGTGACACTTTTTAATTATTGTTATTATTATTATTATTACCATTTATATAGCGCCAACAGATTCTGTAGCGCTTTACAATATTATAAGAGGGGGAATTTAACTAGAAATAGGATAACTACAAGAAAACTTACAGGAACGATGGGTTGAAGAGGACCCTGCTCAAACGTGCTTACAGTCTATAGTTCAGTTTCTTTCATACACCTGATCCCAAAGTGCTGATCAGTGAGAGACATGGTGGAAAGACAGAATTAAAAATTAACTCACAGCACTAAAGTAGCTTTAGTGGTTCGAGCCACCTGGCATTATCCCTGGGTAACTTTTTAAAACCGTTTTTCTAACAAAATATCAATTCAAATATGTGATCTAGTTGTAAATAAAATCTTTTTTAGACAAAAATGTTATCTTGGGGTTCTGGAGACATTCAAATTGATATTTGATTTAGTGCTTTATGTCTACAAAACTCCTCAATGGCATTTTCCCATAATGCCGACTTTACGGTTAAATCTTGACATATCTTATCATAGGCAGCTAAGTAACCTCATATGCAAACATCACACATTCTTGCCTTGTCAGTCTGTCCTCTAATTCTTTACCAGTGTCTAGGAAATGTATGTGGTCTCAGCAAGAGAGTGCAAGAGTTGCCACAGGCAAATGTTATCAGTGATAGCTCCCTCTCATCACACACGAATAGTCCACATCTTAATTTAGCTTTCCTTTCTTTACCTACCTCCCTGCAAACTGCCTTGCAGAGAATATATATTTTTTTGTTTTGCTTCAGTTGCACAAAAACATTCTGTGAATGGATTGTGAGATCAGTGCATGATGTCACTGTTAGTGTAAATATTACAGGAAGCAACATGTTGTTGTTTTTTTATATGCTTCTAGTGGAATGAGAGGTCAGTACATGATGTAATTTTTCCAAGTGACAGAGACGTATGATGTATTGCTTTCCTGTGAGTGGATTGTGAGGTCATTACATGAGGCTAGCATTAGGGGAATCTTGACAGGATAATGCATATTATGTAAAAGGGTTACTCCAACAAAAACAGTGTTTTTTTTTTTGTGAGAAATGCATTCCGATGCAATCCCCCCTCTGCAAAAAATAAATAAAAACTTACCTTGTTCCAATGCCAAGTTCTCCCTGCAGCCCGATATTCCGTCACTTCCCGTTTGTTGTAGGAAGGTTGGTGTGACAAGAGCAATCTCGCCACATTGCATTGGAGAAGCCTGGTTGCCCGCCTGCTGCCTTTGGACTATGGACCAGACTTTAAAAGACTTAATTTTCCCTGCAGAAAGGCTTATTCGTGCCTTTCTGCCGGGGTGTTCGGTAGATTTTATCTACCGAACAAACTGCCAAAAGAGAGACCACCTGGGAGCTGGAGTGTGCCGCCAATTTACCTCCCTGAAGCTGCGGTTAACTGCAGCTTAATTGACGAATACAGGGTGGTCTTTGTTCGTTTACCGAACACGTGGCGGCGGCCATTTTAAAAGTCCCGAGCGGCCAGCGGTGTTCAGCGCTTACACTATGGATCTAAAAACGGACACTTAATTGCACGAAAACCGCTGAGCCGTCCGTCGCCTGGTTCTTATTCGTACAGATCTAACGAATACATGTTCATCCGGTACTTTTGTTATGTGAATGTGTTAATCCAGATAGCTATGCCATAGAGCCTATTCGTGTAATTAAATACTTTGGCTCCATGGCAATTGAACTGTGTGAATAGGATCTGAGCGCTATTCGGTTGTTTTGTGTGCTCAGACCCCAGCTATCTGGGGATGTGTGACATGTCTGTGTTTTATGTATAAAATATGAATTTGTGTATTTTAAAGTGTTTTAATGTTTTTGTGCTCACCATGTGCATAATGGTGATTTGCCTTTGTACTGGGAGATAATTGAATTACTTCTCAATTATCTCCAGGGCAGAGGAGAGGAAGCCAGGATGCATTGTGGGAAAGTATTGTGACTGTATGTCCTAAATTGATACCTGTCTGTCTTTTGTAACATTCTCCCGTTTGGTCCCCTAGGGGAGTGTCCACCAAGTGGGAGACCTGCATAAATACTGGGCGGGTAGCCCATAATAAACCAGACCACTGCTTGACCCTCAACACGGATCTCTGTCTCGTCTTTGGGGGGGATTTACTGTATGCTGTTAGAGACTGATTGCCAGCTTGGGAGCTTGGGGGCTTTTCCTGTTCGTCTGCTAGCAGCTATTCGTGAGGTTCGGGAGTTTGGAGTGCTACCTTATTCCCTTGTATGCAGTTCGGGAGTTTGGTGCATTCCCTTGTATCCAGTTCTGGAGTTTGGTGTTTTACTGAAGCTGCCTTTATATCTGGAAGGGGAAGATCTACTAAACGGCGGTTTAACCCTTTTATGTCTGGGGGTGCCGTTACAGGTGGGTGGCAAGAAGAGAGGGTGGAGTGCTGGTTTCCTATCCCCGTTTTTCAGACTTCACATTAGCTTGTTCTAAGTTGGCTAATAACACCCCAATGATGTTGCCTGAGGTGGCATTACAAAGCTAAAGGGTTAATTTCTGTGTGGTGCAACTTGGAGGAACCCTTTTTAACTAGTATAATTTGATCTGTTTATAGTGTGTGTGCCTATAGTGATGGACCAATCTCTCACACCGTTGCTGTTGTAGACGCACAATAAACAACACCCCACAAAAGTATAAAACCCTACAATTGCAATACTACCAAACTAAGATTATGTCCAAATTCATATTACTCATGTTACTTGCCCTTGCAAATGTTGTAGAGTCTACCACTGGTCCCTCAACAACGCCTTAGATTTCTTTTTTGGCACAATTGAGATCCTGTGCAGTAAATCAATCATTGTTGCAGGAATCTACCGCCCACCTAGCTCCCCAGTGCATTCCATTTCTGACATAGCCCATCTCCTTAGTGAAACTATAGCTCAAAACCCAGAAAGTGAACTGTTGGTCTTTGGAGATTTCAATATTGATTGGCTGAATCCTAAAAATAATAGTTCTTGCTTGCTGTTTAATAAGACTTTGCAGCTAACGCAATTAATCTCCTCCCCAACTCGCATAAACATTAAAAGCCATAACCATACCCTGCTCGATTGGATTCTCTCCACTTTTCTTGATAGAATCTCGGAGGCAGGTGTTCTCCATAACTGTTTCAGTGATCACTGCTTGGTGTACTACGTGCGCAAAATAAAGGCTACTAAATCTGCTCCCAAGGTTAAAATCACCATGTCCTTCAAACAATTTAATCTTAAATCCTTTCTAAATGACATCAAGAACCTCCCATGGCACAGATTAAACTGTATTCCAGATCTAAACTGTGCAGTTGAATTCTTTCAGCCTGAACTCCTACAAGTTTTGAATTTTCATGCCCCGCTGCATAAGGCGAGAGTAAAAGGGGCACATATGAATTGAATCACATCTGATCTCATCCAAATGTAACAGTCTCGGGATTCATTGTGGTCAAAGTTCAACCGTACTGGCTCTATGAACGATCACTGTGCATATAGAGAATGACGAAATATATGCACAAAACAAACAAAATTGGCCAAGGCCCAATATTTCTGTGAAAATCTGAACTTTAACATATCAAACCCTAGAAACATTTGGAAAGTCAGAAATAAATTACAAACTCCCCCAATCCACTTCCAAGCCTCCACTGTCAAAGTGGATAACCAAACCCTGCAACTTCCCTTAGATGTAGCAAATGCCTTTTAACAATTATTTTTTTCTGATGCTCCACTACCCTGATTGCAAATTTAGTGGGGCCTCATCCACATTTGTAGTTTCAGCATGTGTCATTTATTAGCTTGGCAAATACCTAATATAGAGAAGTTCAAATTTAGACCTATACCTATTGGTGTCATTAAAAAAAACACCTTAATAATCTAAAAATGAAAAATCAGTCTGGACCTGATCAAATACCAGCAATGCTGTTGAAGCTTAGTGCGCAGGCAATTGCTAAACCTGTCACAACCCTAATTAACGAATCCTTGGTTTCTGGATACATACCCACACTTTGGAAGACTACAAAGGTTGGTTTTGATCATATGTATCAGATCGCTTGCAATAAGTGTCCATTTCTGACAGCGACTCCCTCCCTCTCCCAGTCACGTGTGGTGTTTCCCAAGGTTCCATTTTCAGCCCCTTACTATTCACATTATTTATAAATGATCTGCCTAATGTCTCCAAATCCTGAAATGTACACATGTATGCAGCCGACACAGTAATTATCTATGCAAGCAAATCCAATCTACTGCAACTTGAGGCTGTGCTCCAAGACCAGTTTAGAGGTAGAAAAGTGGATCACAAAAAACAAACTCTTCCTAAACGGTGACAAAACTGTCACAATGATCTTTGGAACAGTACCTAAATTACACAATTTCCACCTATCCATCAAAACAAAATCAAATAGCACACTGACCACAGTCCACTCTTTCAAATACTTGGGTATGTTGTTAGACCCTTATCTATCTTTTGGCCTCCACATAGAAAAACTTGCATCTAAACTATATCCCTATACAGAAACAAATCCTGCCTAAACACTACAGTAAAGGAAAAGATTGTACAGTAAATGATGATGCCAATCATTGATTATGGGGATGTAGTATATGCACCTGCACCGCAAACCCACCTTAATAAACTTAATACATTCTGTAACTCGTTCTGCCGCTTTGTGACATGCTAAAAGAACTAAACTGGCTGTCGCTGGAATCCAGATACACCCTTCACCTTTCCAGCCTTGTGTTAAAGAGCATTTCTGGGAAACTCCCACCGTACCTGAGCAGAATGCTCTCCCCGGCTATTCCCACCTCTCTAACCTCTGATCAAGTACTAGCACTTGATTTAGTCTACCTCAATACAAAAAGAAAGCAGCCCGATCCTCCTTTTCCTACAGAGCACTGTCATTATGGAACGACCTCCCGCACACTTTCAAATCTTCCCCAAGCCTAAAATACTTTGAGATCCCTCTTTACATAACTTGAAACAGAATGCACTTGTCATGGTCGATTATATATTTCCTACCTGTTCTATGTAAAATTTTGTATATATTGTGTATTAATATTGTTTTTGTATTTTATTGTACCCTTTTGTATCAATGCAATGTTTTGTGGACCCAAGACATACTTGAAAACGAGAGAAATCTCAATGTATCTTTCCTGGTAAAATATTTTATAAATAAACTACAGAGCCTGAGTTCATCCTTTTTTATCTCTTCCCATCTTCCGATAGTATTTGCCATAGGCCATAGTAGGTTGTTTGTCATAGATGTGCCTTCTTCCTGCAATAATTCAGGTTCTAACTTGCATTATAAGTACAGCGGCAGCAAATTAATCGCGGACCTCAATAGAGTCTCAGTGCACCAGCTGGGACGTTTTACAGATGTGAGGAAAATTAGCCAGACATCAATTTTCCTCAGAGCAGGTTTAAAGTATTACACAGTCAATTTGAAAATGAAATACAATGTCGGAGATATATCGCTGTGTAATTGAAACCAGTAGATGCCAAGCGGTTGAAAGTGAAGACTGGTAAAATGAAATATTTCTGTCACATAACTGGTATACAAACAGGAATGGCAGGTTGTATGTGCTCTCCACAAACCTGCTGTTATAAGGCAGCAGAAGGGGAGGGCGGGAGGGCAAACCATTGTAAAATGGTTCGCCACGTTAGCGAGAATTGGTCAAAGCATTTCTAACCAGGATAACCACTACAGCTGTCTGTAGTGATTATGATGGTTAGGGTAACACTTTTTAATAATTTCCATAAGGTTGTTCCATACACACAGTTCTGTAGTAACCCACTTCCTATTTGTAGTGTTGAATTGAAATTAAAGTGCTGGTGATTATAGGTAGTGACCGTTGAAATAATCCTTTTAGTCAACGTGTGTGTATTACAGAATATCGTCTATTAGTTGTTTAGAAGTTTGCATTACTTTGTAGAAGTCTACTATTCTTTGACTTCTAGTTTACAAAAAAATTTCAATTCCCTCCGTATCATTGCTTCTTTGGACAGGCAGTGTGCCAATTTTCTGCACAACTTATTTGTCTGAGTGTGACAACCTTCTGGTTGGTTTGCTTGGAGAGGAACCTGAGAGTGATACAGGAACCTTGGAGATCTAGGAGGGCATGGGTGCCTTTATTTACAGAGGAAGTGATGAAGCCAGAAAGGAGCAGTCATGAAGTGGTGTCAGGCGGTCCAATGGTCAAGACTGACAGCCAAGTCAAGAGTCAAGCATAAGGTCAGAAGCCAGGAAATCCATGAATTGGGAGCAGGATGCTAAAGGTCAAATGTCTGAGACCAGAAGCATGGTCGGGATCAAAGTCCAGGGTCAGAGGCAGAGATGATTTTACCAGGAATCGGGAACAGGAATCCGGACCAGGAGACTGGGGCAAGCACCAGAACAGCAAAGCACTGACCAAGGGCAGTGCTTAGGGAATTTATACGGAGAGCTGATCATATGACTGGCCCCATCCCCTTGCAGGTGAAGCCCCCGATGGCTTTAAAGGAGGAGCCCAGACTTGGCTGCTCACTCCTGCTCCCCCAGCATCCAAGCTCCTTCTCGAGTGGCTCCACATGCCGGTGAGAGTGTCCATGGGGTAGCTGCCATCTTGCTATGACGCAGTCTATGCGGAGCCAAGCGCAGACAGCGAATTGCCGACGGCGAATGCCGGACCAGATCGCAAAGAGCACTGCCCTAGCGACAGGCCCAGAGGACCTGCTCCTAGGATTCCACAGGAGCACTGCAGAAGGAAAGTGCAGGCGGGCACCCTGACAGTAAGCCATCCAGGTCTCCAGGAGATGGAATTTCTAAATCCAATCACTTCTCTCCTTTAAAGCCATGTCGCAGTGGTGGCGGGTGGTACAGAGGTCTGCATGCAGGGCTCCCTCTGCGCACAATGTTCTTTTCTACGAATTGCTACCTGATGCTTTTCAAAATGGGGTGTTTCATAGAGATACACTGGCTACCCTCCTTTCTTCCTATATAGATGTGCAGTCTTCTAGTCGACTCTTGTTCAACTATGCAGAATTTTCCCTGAGACTGATTTACCTGTTGCAGCAGTTCTGTGGTCATCTTTACATGGCAATTTATTTTTCATTTTGTTCATCATTTGTGTGTGCTTTTTGCTTTATTGATCTGCCTAATGGAAAATATGTTTTCTTAGTATATCTCTCTCCTAGATACCCACTCCAATTATTTTCTTGACATTTTAACTGTAAGAATGCAGTTACATTTATGCTGTTTGATCTTTTATTGCTCTATAGGGTGATTCAACTGTCTTAACTTAATGGACCACTGTAGGCACCCAGACCACATCAGCTCAATGAAGTGGTCTGGGTGCCAGGTCCCCCTAGTTTTAACCCTGCAGCTGTTTACATTGAGGGTTAATCCAGCCTCTAGTGGCTGTCTCCCTGACAGCCAATAGAGGCCGCTTCCGCAATCCTCAATGCGAAATTCGCATTGAGGACATGCTGGACGTCCATAGGAAAGCATTGAGTAATGCTTTCCTATCGGCATTTTGAATGTGCGCGCGACTCTTGCCGCACATGCGCATTCGGAGCTGACGTCGGCAGGGAAAGGGAAGGTCATCAGCACCGGGCTCCCTGGGCGCTGGATTAAGGTAAGTGGCTGAAGGGGTTTTAACCCCTTTAGCCCAGCAGCAGGGGGGCCCTGAGGGGGGGGGGGGGGACTTAATAAGCCTATAGTGCCAGGAAAACTAGTTTGTTTTCCTGGCACTATAGTGCTCCTTTAACTGACTTAAAGATATATCTTTGCATTTTATCTTGTAAGTACACAACAATTTTTTATTTTTTTAAGTATTAAAAAGACTCCTTTGTTGCTAGCCCTCTCTCTTATTGTCTGCCATTTTTAGCATCTTGGATGGAAAAGATGGTGGTGCCAGTACTCATCATTCAGGTGCCACATTGAAGTAAACTAACTTTCTTTCTTTTTTTTTTCTTTCTAGATATTGTTGGAAATGTTACTTCTGTGCATTCAGTCAGTGATTAGCCAGTGTAATTGAAATCGCAGAGGTTGATTATTGGAGAATAAATGTATTTATAAAATAATTTACCAGGAAGGATACATTGAGATTTCTCTAGTTTTCAAGTATGTCCAAATATAAATAAAGTTTACTGGGTTTACTCACATGTAAATATTTCATAGTGAGGGTCTCTAAACCGACTGAGGTATCTTGATCAGTAAGAATTTCGCATTGAGGATTGCGGAAGCGGCCTCTATTGGCTGTCAGGGAGACAGCCACTAGAGGCTGGATTAACCCTCAATGTAAACAGCTGCAGGGTTAAAACTAGGGGGACCTGGCACCCAGACCACTTCATTGAGCTGATGTGGTCTGGGTGCCTACAGTGGTCCATTAAGTTAAGACAGTTGAATCACCCTATAGAGCAATAAAAGATCAAACAGGGTAGAATTTAACTTTAGTATTATATTTATATAGCACCAACAAATTCCGCAGCGCTTTACAGTGGGTGGACTAACAAACATGTATTTGTAACCAGACAAGTTGGACACACAAGAACAGAGGGGTTGAGGGCCCTGCTCAATGAGCTTACATGCTAGAGGGAGTGGGGTAAAGTGACACAAAAATATAAGGATAGTATTAGGGAAGTAAATTGGTAGAATAGTATTCACTAAAGACTTAGTGTGGTATTTTTTTTTTTTTTAATGACAGTTGCAGGAAAGGAATCAATTGGAAGCCATTTACAGTTTGATACGCTTTTGTGAAAGTGTTTTTAATTATTTTTATATTTTAATATTTTTAATAGTATTGATAGCTAGGACCTTTTTGTGAATGCCACTGCTTTTTTTGCTGCATTAGGATGGTTTGATTAAAAACTAGATATTTCAGTTTGAAATTGATGTAGCTGAATGTGTGCATTAATGCAACCTTCTGACCGATATTGGGTATATGGCCTTGTTATGGCAAGCGTGCAGCCACTCACATATCTAAGTAGTCAAACTCTTAGAACGGTTTCAGCACCTCTTGCAATCGGGAAGATTAGGACCTCCACACACTATAACAACTTAATTGTTATAAAGATATTGTTCCTGGGGTTCTCCTTTTGAAGAGAACCTGTAACCGTTTACCGTCGTTTCAGCGTAGTGAGGTCCATGTCACTCCGTTCCTATACCTTCTAGCCATTGCTAACATAGCCAGCTAATGACACAGCACATACTTTGTGTGGAGAGCAGAAGGATCTCCTGAAGGCGGTCTTCTCTTCTCCATTTTTTTTTTTAAAATTCTTTATTTATGATAAAGGTTATTTTCATTATCGTTGGGGAAGGTTACAGAAGAGAATAAAGGAATAAGGTAGTTGGTACAAATAGTACATAGTGTATTATTGTTGATGGTGACAGTCATACTTTATAAGCATGTTAGGTACAATTCGTCTTTGGTTACAATATCTGTTGTTCCTTAAAATACCATTACTTTGTGTGTAACCTTTAGTATTGTTCTAATTCTAAGGGTAAGGGGGGGGGGGGGGGTACGGGTGCCCTATCGGTTTTGTTCACGTTATAATTCAGTATCTTCCTATAATTGAGATATGTGTCGGGTTGTGCGCCAGGCTAGGTGGAGGTGATAGAACAGGTGAGGGGTTGTATAGGGGTGAAGGGGGATGTCGTGCCCTTGAGCTGTTCTGTTTTACCGTCCGATTTGTTTCCCCGTATAGGTATGTGTTAGTCTTTTATAGCTATGATCGGTACGTCTGTCTGTAGTAGGTTTGGTTTTTGTAGTTTGTATCTGTGTGTGTCCGAGTTTGCGTGTCATGTTTGATAGGTTCACCGAGGATTATGTTTATTGTACAAAGGTTCTCTTCTCCATTTTTAATCAATTGTTCAGTCTATGCTGAAGAGTTGACATGAGGGAGAAAACACTTTTTAAACATGCTCTCAATGTGTACATTTGCTAACACAGTATTTAGATGGATTTTTTTGGGGAGGGTGGGGGGGAGGGGTGGGGGGTCGCTACCGGTGGCCTTTTTAAAATAAAATAAAATTGCATTTGCTGATCTCTTAAGAAATCATTATTTTGTCCTCAATGTATGTTGTGGAGTGGTTGTTTTAAGAGGCCCTGCAGTCACATATTTCCTTTCTACTGTTTATGCTTCAAGTCTTCCTCAGTATAAACTCCTCTGACTAATGATATATAATCATTGTGACATATTGATTATATTTGGCATAAATACAGAAACTACTTTATTGTTGTTGTTTAGACTGTTGGGTAAATAATTGCCATGTGCAGCAATTTCCTTTATATTCTGGTTTAAGTATACACTCTGCATATTTTGGATCTCTAAATGTTACAAATGTAGTTTTTTCAATCAGTCAGAATTAGGTTTATTTATGCGAAACTTTGAATAGTTAAATTAGTATACGCTTCTCTGCTGGATCATATATCATTGTTTGTCTTTGAGTTTTATTGTGCTGTTGCAAAGTGAGTGAGGTTAAATTTTAACAAGCTTACCCCCCTGACCTGCCCAGAATGTGTGTGTATTCTGATTGTTTCTATTCTGGTTGTGAATTTATTATGTTATATTATGTTATAGCTGAATGTATTGCTTCCTGAGTCTAGGATACAGACAAGATCTGGTTTTGTCATTTAGATTTTGCTGTATGGGTTTAAATAGGGATAATCTATCACAGAAACCCAAAGAACAAGTGTTTGTATTAAAATATTTAACGCAAAACTCTGTTCTCTGCAGTAACCTGTATATTGCAGTTTTAAATATCCATTTAAAGGCAGCTTACTTTAAAGAGGACGTGTGCTCTTTATTTTATTTATAAAATATTTTACCAGGAAAGATACATTGAGATTTCTCTCGTTTTCAAGTATGTCCTGGGTCCACAAAACATTGCATTGATACAAGGAATTTAAAGGAATACTATGGGCATCAGAACAACTTTAGCTTAATGATGCAGTTTTGGTGTATAGATCATGCCCCTG
This sequence comes from Pelobates fuscus, assembly GCF_036172605.1. Classification (NCBI taxonomy): domain Eukaryota; kingdom Metazoa; phylum Chordata; class Amphibia; order Anura; family Pelobatidae; genus Pelobates; species Pelobates fuscus. Next base: position 270,740,413 of record NC_086317.1, on the reverse strand, counting down.
CAGTCTCACTGCTCAATTCTCTGCCATTTAGGAAGGAATTAACCCCTCAATGACGGACCGAGTCCGTCATGCTGGGGAAGCACTTAACCCTGGATGACAGACCCGGTCCGTCATCCGCTAAAAAATGAACCCCAGATCGCCGCAGGGTTAAAGTCGTTGCTTGGTGCCTCTAGGTCAGGGGCAGAACAGCAACTGAAAATCGCGATGTCCCAACCCACGTGATCGCTGTGACAGCGGTCACAATGCTGCTTGCATATCAGATCCGCCTCCCTCCACCTCTTGTGGGTTTTAGAAGTGGAGAGAGACGGATCGTTGTTACATTGTGTCCCTGAAGTGAATTAATGTGTTTGAAGAGGTTCCAAATCCCCTTTACCCTGTTCTTTAAAAAAAAAAAAAAAAAAAAAAAAAAAATATTAACCCTTTCCCTGCTGATTTAGCATTGCCAGCAGTGATCAAAATACAGATCACAGTAATCTACTGTGATCTATTTTTATTTATTTTTTATTTTTTTTAATTGGTTAAATTAGATTTTTTTTAGTAACCCTAAGGAGCTAAATTTTAATATTTAAATTTGTATTACTTTGTGATTTAGTTAGTTGGGGTGGGTGGAATTTAGTGACAAGCTAGTTAGGGGTGAAAAGATAAAAAAATTAAAGTTTAGTTATTTAGTTAAAGTTTATTACCTTAATACATAAAGCTTAGAGGGTATAGCGCAGAGGAGGCTTATGGCCTGTTAGCGGCCGACTCAGAGGCCTCCGACACTGCCTTAGGGACTGATGCAGGGGACAGGGAGTATGTGCCAGATACTGCAGGACCATCAGGAGAAATCGATATGTCCCCTAATGCTGAACATGGCGCAGACGACTGGGTACCCCCTAATAATGTTTCACCAGACAACCCAGAGTTGCCAATCATTGCATACAGGCTGACCTGTCTGGCTGTAATGTGCTGGATTGTATTCAGCTGTTCTTAGGGGATGAGATTTTTGGGAAAATAGTCACCCAGACTAATCTGTACGCGGAGAAGTATCTTGCACGCACTCAAGAGTCTCTTATCGCCAGGAAAGCGAGATGGAACCAAATCAGTGTGCCAGAATTGAAGCAATTCTGGGCACTGACAGTGCTAATGGGGATAATTAAAAAGCCCACAATTAGAATGTATTGGTCTAAAAACACCATTTGCAATACCCCCATTTTCCTCCAGATGAGTAGGGACAGATATGAAGACATACTGCGATTTATGCACTTTAGTGACAATACGAAGTGCCCCCCAAAAGGTCATCCGCTGCTCCGCAGTATGATCTGAAATATGCCCTCTAATTGCCCACATTAACAAAAGATGTGCCACTATTTATACCCCCAAAAAACATATTTCTATTGATGAATCCCTCATGAAGTTTAAGGGAAGACTGGGGTTTAAACAGTACATCCAAAAGATCCCGATATGGGATCAAATTTTATAAATTGCGTGAAAGTGGCTATGTGTACACCTTCTGTGTATACAAAGGAAGGGATAGCCACCTTGATCCCCCAGGTTGCCCAGATATTGTATCACCGGTATCACAAGTTTCTCTCTCTGTATTCCCTCTCTTTGTGGTCTGTCTGTGTTTTGGGTACGGAATACTTGACAGTGTTGCCTGGGACGCAGATTACTGGGTACTACCCCCTGATAAGTTTATGTCAAATATTCCCCCTTTCACAGCAAATAGTATGCACTTGTTCATAATTTGAATTGATGAGCTGCTTATATTTAAAAATAGATGTGGCCTTTGAGGGGTAATTTGCAATCATGAGCTGCTAAAATGAGACTTATTTCACCAAATATGAAATTGGTGTGTCTCAAATGTGCCCCTTCAACATCCACACATCCCTGAAATAGGTTCACATGGGGGTATTGTTGTACTAAGACAGGGGTGTCCAAACTTTTTTTCAAAGAGGGCCAGATTTGATGAAGTAAACATGCGTGAGGTCCAACCATCTTGCCTGACATTCTTTGAACCATTAAAAATTAACTATTTTATGCACAGTTTATTGCAAATGGTATACTTTTAATTTCTGTCTTTATTCTGTCTCAGATCTCTTTATTCCCTCTCTTCTCTCTTTAGTCTGTCCCCTCTCTCTTTAGTCTGTCCCTCTTTATTCTGTCCATTCTCTTTCTGTCAGCAGGGAGAAGGAACCAAATCCCGCGATTACGTGCACCAAATCCTGTGACGTCCAAGAAATCGCGAAAATGCAGACTGAGGTCACTGCATGTCCGCCTGCATTCTCACGATCTCTTGGCCCCAAGTGAATCCCTGAGTGCCGCTCAGGACCACGGCGTTCAAAGATCCCAGGGTTCCTGAGCGCCGCTCGGAGATGCACTGGGGGCCACAACAGATAGATTTACCAAATTAACTGTGGGGCCGTATTAAACCAGAATGCGGGCCCAACTTTGGACATGACTGTACTAAGACGGCGTAGCTGAGCAACATATTAGGTGTTCTACTGCCGTAGCACACATAAGGATTGCAAAATATACAGCAACATCTCCAAGTGTGTGTCAAAAAGGCAGAAAAAAGGCTAATTGTAATAAGTGGGGGGATGTGATTAACAGCCAAACTGTATGCCAATGAAGTGTTATTGTGTTCTAATACAGGGATTCAAGCCCCCAATGTACCCGTAGGCAATAATGGAGTCCTCTGTGAAGCAGATGGCCTTTCACCAGGCTAAATCAGTTGGGTTGTTGATAAACTCCTCCTCCATTCCCTCTAGTGCAATCCCCCTTCCCCCAGGAGGCACTATGGTTCTGTTACATCCTAAGGGATTGACTAAGGGAGGTGTGTCCAGCAGAAGGAGGGGCTAACCTGTTTAAAGCCCTGTGAAGAGCCCATTTTCTGTCTCTTTGAATTACCTCTCTTCACCTTCTCTCTCTCTCTCCCCTCTCACTCTTACTCTCAGCTGCTGATCAATGGAGTGGTAACTGTATCACGTGTCTATGCCTGTTTTACTATGTTAATTTAGCCTACTTTCCATTCAGTCAATGATTAGTTTTAGTAGCAACATATACTTGCCTATTTCAAATGTATATGTAGTGTTTATTTGTTTAATTAGCCTCTATTAATAAATATTATTGAATTGCCGAAAGCAAGGAGTGTGCTCTGACTTTACACTCTGTTTTTAAGTTATTATTTTTAGTTATTAATGTTATTATTAACCCCTTAAATCCGGAGGGCGTACTATTACGCCCTGCAGGAGCCGGCTCTAAACGCCGGCGGGCATAATAGTACTCCCTCGCTATAATGGCCGCCCACGTGGCTGGCGCTAATCGCCCGCTGTAAATCACGGTTGGGGGGGATGCCTGGCCCCCCCAGGCAACCCCCCCCTGTGGCCGGTGACCGCGATCTGCAGTCTCTGATCGCAGTGACAGGCTATGCTTCATTATGCTAAAGTCATTTTGGTGCCTATACTGTCCCTTTAAGAGCTCAACATTTCTCCTACGCAACTTGTAAGCAAATACATTCATGAAATTGTAGTTCCACTCAATATTTCCATCTTTATCTGTATGCAGGTATCATAAATCTTTGCTATTGACAACTTCAGTAAAAAACTCACTTATTGGAAGAAAGAAAACACTTTTTTTTTTTTCAAGGGAAGTGCATTTAGAAGTAATTGGTGTCAGGTGGACTGAAGACTTGTTGCAAATTAACCCCTTAAGGACAGAGCTTCAGAAGCTTGTCTTTCACTTAATGACAACGGCATTTTTTGCATTTTTTGCTATTTGCGTTCAACTGCAATTTGCATTTTACTAATTTATTGCACCGACACATATTATATACCGTTTTTTAAAGGACAGAAAGGGCTTTAATTTGATGTAACACATGTATATATAAATGCTTATTTATTATAAAAAAATACAGAAATATGCAAAAAAATGAATTTTTGTGTGTTTTTTTTACAGTTTTTGCAATAATAATGTGTACATAATTAGTGCAGGTTAAGGAAAGTAATTAAAAATAAATTCATTTAGTTGTTCTGAATTACAGAATATATAATGTGTCTGGGATTTTCAGTTTTTTTTGGTAGTTACAGGTCACAAAGCACAAGGAGTAAAATAAACTTTTAATGTGGAGCGATTTTAGAATTTGGTATGTTTGTCTTGTAAGCCTAATAGCCATAAAAGAAAACAAAATTGCCACACAAAAGTATATATTTATATAAAGTAGACACCACAGGCTATTTACCTAAGGTTGTTTTGACACTTTCTACGTAGCCATTTTACCGCCAACCTCTGCTAAATATTGGAGTAAAATTGTGTTTTTTGGGGGGTTTCGCACACAAACTTATAACAAAGAACTTCTCATGTGTATTTTGTAAATTTGGTGTGTGCTATTCCTGTACAAAGTTTTATTATGTGTTCAGTTACTTCTGCTGAGTACAACGGTACCCCCATTGTATGTCTTTGGCCCTATTTCGTGAAGCTACAGTGCCATATAGGAGACCTGTCCTTTTCAGTATTCACAGTAGAATTTTGAGAGACGGATTTAATGAGCCTATGCTTCCATTTGGGGTATTATAGTAGTTTGACTGTTCAAAAAAACCCCACAAAGGCCTACCATTTGTAAAAGTAGACACTCCAGGGTATCTCGTAAGGTGCATATTGTGCCTTAACATGCCCCCATTTTTTTACCATTACATGCCAAAGTATGTGGTAAAAAATAATTTTGTGCATATTTTACATACGGATTGCATTTTTGCTGGGCATTTTGTATATTTCATGTGTGCCACTAAGTTCAAACCCCCCAAATTATGCTCAGCTAAGTCTTCTGAGTAAAAGGACACCCCCATTGTATGTCTATGGCACTATTTTGTGAAGCTACAGTGCCACATATAGGAGACCAAGCCATATCAGTTTTGACCGAACTTTGAATTTTGACGCCGGGCCTATGTGCAATTTCCAAGCATCTTTGCAGGTTTTAAATTCAAACTACCCCACAAAGGCCTACCATTTCTTAAAGTAGACACCCCAGGGTATTTCAAAAGGCATATTTTGAACCTTAGCGTGGGATCATTTTTCCGCTAGCTTGTACCAGGTGTAGTGGTAATAAGCGTTTTTTCTGCCTTTTTGACACACAAAGTGAGTTTGCACAGTATATTTTGCAAACCTTATGTGTACTACCACTGTATAATACTTCATATGTTGCTCAGCTATGTCTGCTGAGTACAAAAATACCCCCGTATGTACCTTTGCCAGGTATATGTGGACATCGGAGGGGCACATTTGGGACAGAGCCATTCCATTTTTTTCAAATTTTGAATTTTTACGCTGTGCCCATGTCCCATTTTAGAGTATTTTACCAGGCTATATAAACCAAATACCCCATAAAGCCATACCATTTCTTAAAGAAGACATCCCAGGGTATTTCAAAAGGCATATTTTGAACCTTAGCGTGGGATCATTTTTCCGCTAGCTTGTACCAGGTGTAGTGGTAATGAGCGTTATTAAATGTATTTTTTTTACTTTTTAAAACTTTTTTTACTTTTTAAAACGATTTTTTAAACTTTTGTTTTGATTATTCATTTTTTTAAAGTTTCCTAAACTTTCGTAAAACTTTTTTTTACAGATTTAACATTTTTCTAAGCTTTTTTTTTTACGTTAACCCCTAACTAGCAGTAAGCAGCACTAACAGTAAATTCCCCATTTTCCCATAACTCCCACCCACCCCAGCTAGCAAAATATTTAATTATACAATATTTAAATTAGTTAATTAAATAAATTTAACCCCTGAGGGTTAAAAAATAAATAAAAGTTAATCGTCAGGGGTTAAAAAAAAAATTAGAACAGTATAATACTGTGATCTGTATTTTGATCACTGTAGGCAGTGATCGACTGGCAGGGAAGGGGTTAATTTTTATTTGGACTGGGTAAAGGGTTTATTTTTTTACATTTTTTACTTAAATGTTATTAAAACTTTTTTTTAACTTAATTTTTTAACTTTTTAAAGCGTATTTTTAAACTTTTTTTAACGTTAACCCCTAGTTAGCGTAATACTAAATCCCCCAATTCCCCACTAACTTCCACCCTCCCCAGCTAGCTAAATTTATAATTTTAAAATATTTAAATTAATTAATAAAATAAATTGAACCCCTGAGGGTTAAAAAAAAAAAAGAATTAACCCTCAGGGGTTAAAAAAAAATCAGATCTTGGTAAAATGTAATCCCTGCCAATTGATCACTGTAGTCAGTGATCAATTGGCAGGGAAGGGGTTAATTTTTTATTAAAATGGGTAAAGGGGGGGGGGGATTTTAATTTTACTATATTTTCTTTCCACCAGGGGGCAGGATCACTGAAGATCCGTCTCCCTGCACTTCACACAGAACCAGGAAGTGCAGGGAGGCGGAGGTGAGTATACACAGCACATGTGCCCGCTCTGGCATGCTGTCAGAGCGGGCACATGTACTCTGACAGCCCGATCCGGTGCTCCCGGTCTGCCTCTAATGCAGAGGCAGACCGGAGCACCATTAACCGCGCGATCGCCGCGATTGCGGCGATCTGGGGTTAATTTTAACGGGTGACGGACGAGGTCCGTCACTCGTCGTTAACGCATTCCCCTGAGTGACGGACCTCGTCCGTCACTCGTCGTTAAGGGGTTAAAAGTATATCACTATTGACCTGTTATTGTAGAGCAAATATCATGTGATTGGACTTGTTCATTTAAAAAATTCACACATGACATATTTCCTCGTCTAAGTAGCAAGGCAGTTTAATCTTGGTGAATGATGCATATGGTTTTATTTCCTCTACAATATTCTCAATGGAGAAAGACTGTTAAGGTTTTTTTTATACATCCTGCTGGGGTGGGGATGTGTTATACTAACAGACCTTGAGCTAGACTGAAAATAATTTCCAGACGTCTGCACGCAATTTTAGTATTAATTAAAAAAAAATAATAATCTGTAGATCTCCATTATTTCCCTGCTTACGTGCAGTCATCTTGTATTCAAAAACATTGAAATTTGATTCAGGCTTTCAAGTAGCCAAAATGTTGAACTTTAATAGGGTCTTTTACCTCCTACAAAATCCTTCCTATATCACTGGATTGGATAAAGATGCAATATCCGAGTACCAGGCATTTCTCACTTTATGAACTCCCGCCTTTAGGAACTTTTTTCTGGATGCGCCGCCATTTTGTTTCATCGCCATTTTGTGTCAGTGGTCCACTGATCAGGACTAAGGAGCGTGCTTTGGAGCACAAACAAGAAGAGTAGAAGAAGAATTTGTGGCCAGGAGTAGACAACAAGAGAGATAAGGATCAGGAACACAGTTCCTGAAGATAAAGGGAAGTCTAAAAAAACAGGTTTAGATTGTACTGTATTCTTTTTGTGCTTTCATGGGCATACATTACAGATCCTGTAATATTATTGCACTGTGTGCTACTGAGTATAGATTTGACTTGATTTGTCTGTGTGTGTCTGACATATATGTCTGTGTGTATGTGTGTTTGCCATTGGGCCATGTTTTGTCAGGCAGCAATAGTAAGGAGCAGGAGGAGGGCTGAAAAGCCAGAAAAAGGGAGAAGGAAGAAAGTTTGAGAGCTGTAAAAATAAAAGGAATAAAAGAAGAGTGATAAACAGGGCCGGACTGGGTATGAAAACCAGCCCTGGAAAAAATTACATATCAGCCCCATAGCATTACGGAGTCATCAGAATTCAGCTTAACAGCCTATTAAAATGCGGACGGCATATAATGCCGTAACAGCGTTAAAGGGACACTATAGTCACCCAGACCACTTCAGCTCAATGAAGTGGCCTGGGTGCAATGTCCCTCAGGTTTTAACCCTTCACATGTAAACATAGCAGTTTCAGAGAAACTGCTACGTTTACATTTGCGGTTAATCCAGCCTCTACTGCACATTTCGCCTCCATCGCGCAGAGTGTCCATAGGAAAGCATTGAGAACTGCTTTCCTATGGACACTTTGAATGCGCGCGCGGCCATGCGCATTCAGCTCCATTGACGTCGGACGGGGGAGCTGACATCAGACAGGGAGGAGAGGTAACCAGCGCCGAGGGAGCCTGGCGCTGGATTAAGGTAAGTAACTGAAGGGATTCTAACCCCTTCAGCGCCACGGGAGGGGGACCCTGAGGGTGTGGGCACCCTCAGGGCACTAAAGTGTCAGGAAAACCGCTTTGTGATCCTTTAAGAGTTTAAGGGGTTATTTTGGCCTGGGGAAGCCAAATGGTTATACACCTATGCTCTAAACCAGGAGTAGACATCCTTTGCCACTCCAGATGTTGTGGACTACACCTCCCATGATGCTTTGCAAGCCTTAATGGAGATGTAGTCAAAAAACAAAGGAGTGTCGAAGGTTACCTACCCCTGCACTAAACCAAAAATATATAATACAGTTCCTACCCCATAAATATAATATTTAATGCTCTCATCCAACCCCCTTCGCTCCACAGTTCCTAATAAATATATTACAAATATAATTCCCTCACCCCTGTAGCCCCCTCTATTTAAATTTTCTTCTATACACACACACACGTGTGTTTATATAAAATATTCATTGAGCCACAAATATAAATGTAAAAAATATAATCATTGCCTCATCTCAAATTCCCAAGTCAGATCTTTCCCGTCCCCCCTCCCCCTATCTAATACACTGCTGTCACCCCCCTCCTCTAATATACTGCTGACCCCTCCCTCCCCTAATACACAGTTGACCCCCCTCCCCTAATACATTACTGCCCCCTTCTTCCCCTCCCCAATACATTACTGCCCCCCTCCCCAATACATTACTGCCCCCCCTTCCCCAATACATTACTGCCCCTCTCCCCTATATATTACTGCCCCTCTCCCCTATATATTACTGCCCCTCTCCCCTATATATTACTGCCCCTCTCCTCTATATATTACTGCCCCCCTCCCCTATACATTACTGCCCCCTTCCCTCCCCAATACATTACTGCCCCCCTTCCCTCCCCAATACATCACTGCCCCCCTTCCCTCCCCAATACATTACTGCCCCCTCCCCTTCCCCAATACATTACTGCCCCCTCCCCTTCCCCAATACATTAGTGCCCTCCCCTTCCCCAATACATTAGTGCCCTCCCCTTCCCCAATACATTAGTGCCCTCCCCTCCCCAATACATTAGTGCCCCCCTCCCCTCCCCCAATACATTAGTGCCCTCCCCTCCCCAATACATTAGTGCCCCCCTCCCCTCCCCCAATACATTAGTGCCCCCCCTCCCCTCCCCCAATACATTACTGACCCCCCTCCCCTCCCCCAATACATTACTGACCCCCCTCCCCTCCCCCAATACATTACTGCCCTCCCCGTCCCCAATACATTACTGCCCTCCCCGTCCCCAATACATTACTGCCCTCCCCGTCCCCTCTCCGTCCCCAATACATTACTGTCCCCTCCCCTCCCCCAATACATTACTGTCCCCTCCCCTCCCCAATACATTACTGCCCCTGCCCAATACATTACTGCCCTCCCTCCCCAATACATTACTGCCCTCCCTCCCCTCCCCCCAATACATTACTGCCCCTGCCCAATACATTACTGCCCTCCCCTCCCCTCCCCCAATACATTACTGCTCCCCCCAATACATTACTGCCCCTTTATTCTCACCTTCAACAACAGCTCAGGGAAGAGAGGCCGCGATGCAGTCTCTGTAGAGCCGCCGCTGCGCAGCCGTCGGATGTGACTTCATGTCGTCATTTGCCGCTCACACCGGCGGCTGACAGGAAGTAGCTGTGCCCTCGGTATGGCTGCGGCCGTGCGGTTGTGGCCGCACAAGCAAACACAAAAAAAAAAATGTTCATGTCTTGTGGCTGAGTGCAGCCACATGTCAAAGCGGCCTACCGGGAAATTTCCCGGTATCCCGGTAGGCCAGTCCGGCCCTGGTGATAAAGGAGAGGGGGAAGCTGATGATGAAGAAAATGAATAAGTAGGAGGGCTTAAGAGAGATGCAGCATGTCTCTTCATTGAATAGTATGAGGATTGATGATAATTTGATGAGGATTTCAATATGGTATGCATGCCTTTAAAATTCCTACAACATACATGTATTTGTTATGCTTTCATTTTGTATTTGTACTTAATAATTAAGGTTTTCAATGGTAAAATTTGTTGGTCAGGAACAGAACCCGTGTTTATTACATTGTGACCTATGGGAAATTAGTTCTCACTTTATGAACTCTCACTTTATGAACTAGGCTTCAGAACCAATTGGTTCATAAAGTCGGGAACTACCAGTATTGCTACCAGGAGAATTAATACCTCAAGAATATAAATACTCTCAAATCAGCATAAAACGTAAATTAATAGTGAAAATAAGTGTTACAAACCCCATAGTTAAACTTATTTTCACTATTAATTTACTTTTTATTTTTCACTTGTTATGTTGATTTTGAGCGGATTTGTTATCTCCAGGTGGCAATACTATGATATTGCATCTTCTTTCCATTATATTATTAGAGTCCAGCCCTGGACTGTCCCTCTAGTCAGTGTGTGTCTGTGAGGAAGCCTGTATATCTGAGTGATTGTGTATGTCTGTCAGTGAGTGAGTGTGTGTTTGTCAGTGATTGTGTGTGTCTGTGAGTGAGTTAGTGATTGTGTGTGTGTGTGTGTGTGTGTGTGTCAGATTGTGTAAAATCGGTGTGTGTGTTAGTCTTTAACAGGAAGGGGTGGGGCAAATTTAAATAAGGAGGTGCCAGAGTTCCGTCATGCCTAGGGCAGCAAAGACCCAAAATACATCACTGCCTCTAGTGCACTGGTTGTATACTATGTATGTGACCGGTTAACTTCTATTAATTAACTTATATCACTGGCTTGTTTTGCCTATTTCCATTTTTTGTCTAGTAGCTCTCAGTCTGACAGTCACCAAGTCACTAGAGGTTTTTGTATAAATGTAAAATTAGATATGGTAATGTTTTACGTTGTCTGGAAACGGGGAAAAACATCTGTGCACCAAAACCTCTACATTAAAGGGAAACTACAGTGCCAGGAAAACAAAGTTTAAAAACCCTTTCTGTCACATACCTGATTCCAGCTCTGATGTCCATCGGCCCCTGCTCCTTGCAGTGCTTACATTAGTACTTCCTCCACCATATGAAAATATTATATAATGCTTTCCTATGGGTTTTCATACATAGCATGAGGACTTTCAGAGTCAGGCGGCCAAATCCTTACTGTCTCCTAACCTCATAAAAGTCCCTCTAGTGACTGTATGTTAGACAATCGCGAGGTGGAGTAAACCCTCCAAGGCAATTATTGCAGTTTATTAAAAACTGTAATAATTACCTTTGCAGGATTAGGGGACCTGGGACTTAATGAGTTGAAGTGATCTGGGTGCCTATAGTGTCCCTTTTTAAAGTACCTGTAAAATGATCCAAGGCTAAACAGAAATAGATGTCCCTATACTGTACAATCAGCACCCAATTTAACAAAAAATAAAAACCTGCTAAACATACCTGTAATCCAGCACTGGGACTGTCGCCTCTTCTAAAATCTTCAAGATGGATGACCTCAGTCCAGTACAATGCTTCTCCATCACATTGGGGATCTATGATTCATGTCCAGCAATCACCCCTTTCCACAATTCCGATGATTCTCATAGACCTGTGTGACCTGCTTTGTTTCATCATGGTGCTGTGTGTGATTAGTTTTGAGGATCTCGATGAGAAAGTGCCTCTGTTTACTGTTAATCTGACAGCCACTAGACTTGCATTCTTTGTCAGATGTAAACCTTTTTTTCTGTGAACAGGCAATGCTTTGCATTGGTAGAGAAAAGGGACAACATGCTCTGTGCACCAAAACCACAAGATCAAGATATTGTGCCTTGAGTGCTTAGTGTCCCTTTGAGATGTAGTAGGTTTGGTGCTTAGAGTGTCTCAGAGTGCATTTCAGTGTATTAACTGTAGCCCAAGTTCTGCTTCAATAATAATGCATTTCACCAGATAAATTATAATTTATTTTTTTTTTTAAATCCATGCTGAATTTAGTCACTGATTACTAGTTTACAATGTTGTGCTTGTTACTTCATGTTTTTCTTATGTTTATTTTTACTTCTATAATGTGTTGTACCACCCATTGTTTAATTACACAATCCTAGACCAGGGGTAGGTAACCTTTGGTACTCGAGATGTTATGGACCACATCTCTCATAATGCTTGTACAGCCATAATGCTGTCAAAACTTCATGGAAGGTGTAGTCCAAAACCTCTGACTGCCAAAGCTTGCTTACCCCTGTTCTAGTCCCACTGATGCAGGAAAATAAAAGTACACGTGATTGAGCTTTAGTATGTATTTAAAATATGCTCATTCTAAGTACTCTAATCCAACATAGCTATTGTTTATGACATTGTAATGGTGTGTATGTGTGTGTGTGTGTGTGTGTATGCCATTGGTTTCTTTCTTTAGGTTAAAGTTGATTATTTTTTTACTTCCATATTGTTAAGTATTGCAGAATGTGCATGGTCTCCTAAGGCAGCTTAACTGGCATCAATGTCACATGTTGGCTTGTGTGATACAAATATACAGTGGCACTGATCATGCTGTTGCTAAAGAAAACACATTTTCTGAAGAGCAGAGTACCCCTGCTGCCTTAAAGGACCACTATAGTGCCAGAAAAACACTCGTTTTCCTGGCACCATAGTGCCCTGAGTGTGCCCCCACCCTAAGGGTCCCCCTCCCGCCTTGCTGGATTGAGAGGAAGGGGTTAAATCTTACCTTTTTTTTCCCAGCGCCGGGCTCCCTCGGCGCGGGGAACTCCTCCTTTCCCCGTCATCGTCTCAATGCGCATGCGCGGCAAGAGCCGCGCGCGCATTCAGCCAGTCTCATAGGAAAGCATTCTCAATGCTTTCCTATGGACGCTGGCGTCTTCTCACTGTGAAAATCACAGTGAGAAGTGCGGAAGCGCCTCTAGCGGCTGTCAATGAGACAGCCACTAGAGGCTGGATTAACCCTAAAGTAAACATAGCACTTTCTCTGAAACTGCTGTGTTTACAGCAAAAAGGGTTAAACCTAGATGGACCTGGCACCCAGACCACTTCATTAAGCTGAAGTAGTCTGGGTGTCTATAGTGGTCCTTTAAAGCTGGTGTTGGCTGTTCTTGTGTGACACATCAGTATCCCGACTGCCATTAAAGGGACAACCATTTTAACTTTAATAACACACAACTATTTACCTTAAATAGCCATCCCATCTTTTGCATTGTCTTAATATTCCACAATGGATCTAAATTAGAATATCCGCATTGCTGTTAATGGACATTTTCTCAATTAGTCCAAATACATCAACAACCCTGTAATATAAAACTGAAATGCTTTTGACTGAAATATATATATTTTGTACAGTATGCAAAGTTGATTTAAATAAAATACACTGAAAAAGACAGCTGAGTGCACCTCTTTGCTTCCAAGTTTACATATGTACGCAGGTTGCATCGAGGCAAGTTCCACTTGATTGAGAATTAATGGGTGAGTGCCAAGATTGTCTCTTTTTGGATATATATATTACATTACAGTGTAATATGTATATTACAGTTTGCACACGTGACCCTGTACGAGTTAAATCAATTTGCATGGGATGGTCTGGCTTAGCCAGGATAGCCTGCCATACACTGTAAATTAAAAAAAAAAATAAACCTGATTGAGAAAAGGGGGACATTTGTACAACCCTTAGTCAAACAATCTAAATCTCTTGGATTGAAGAGAATGTAAAGAAATAGTGTAAATAGAGTTCTTGCTGTGAGGACTGGCCTCTAGTTTATGGCAGATATTCTGCCACGCTGTCTTGTATTTGATTGTCGGTTCTACTTCCACTGGAACTGCTGCTGATCAAGTAAATGTACAGTCATTTAAGGACCATTAGGTAAACGGAAAAAATGAGTATATTTGCTTGCTCATCACTCAGACTGCAAGTAATGTATAGTAGATTATACAGCTGTGCACGGAGTTTATTACAGACCATTATTTCTACAGCCAAGAAGAATGGCAGAAAATTGTCATAACCAGAAAGACTCAACAGGGCTTTTTAAAATTGTGTGTGTGTTCTGTGTATATTCCTACAGTAGCCACATGTTTTGCTTTATTTTGTTTGCCTATCTCTGTCATGAGCCCATTCAGACATTTCTGTTTATTTTTTAAAAACATTTTTAACACACACCCATATATAATATTTTCTAAGGTACTACTTACTGTCCGTTGAAATTATTTAATTTCCATCTGCATGTATAGATAATGAGGTGCTTGTACGTCCTATAGCCCTCTTATCCTGTGTTTGGATGGTGTTCAATGTGACGCAGCCCTAGCCACCATCTTCCCAGTTAGTGGTACCTTGGCTGGTGGGGAGAATCAGAGTAGGAAGCACTCTCACACAGAGAATAATTGTCAATATCAAATAGACAACATTTCTCTTACAGTGCCCACCCAAAAATCTTAAATCTCCTTGTCGGCGTTCACCTCATAACTGAGAACATTTCTGCTTTGTAGTAAGAAAAAAACGTATAAATTCTCCTTTTGACTTGCACAAACAGGCATTACATCTGTGTTGGATAAAAAAAAACAAAAAAAAACAAAACACACAAAACCTCATTGATATTTGTGATACTCCTCAAACAAAAGAATACACAGTGAAGCATGTGATGTCTTCTTTATAAAAATAGGTTGTTTTGATTGACAAACATAAATTAGAAACATCTATGGCCGATGGGTATACCTATAGTCTGTCACTGAAAGAAAAAAAGGTGAAAACAGATGTTATGATTCCATTTGTTGCAATTAGAGTGCATGAATTTCTCAAATCCTGTATGGCTTTATGTGACATCCTTTATTATATTTTGTTATCCAATATGAGTATAATACACTTTCAGGGTTATTGAATTAGAAATTTGAGGCTACAATCGCCAAGCTGTACTAATTTAAAAATATTTTTTTAATTCAGCTATTTCGGCTTCACGTTTGAAACTCACTTTGAATTCCTAGCAATTCTCATCTAGTAAATAATCTCGTTTGAGTTTTGTATTGGGTTCGCTGCAATTTCATTCCACAAGCTGTTGTGGTCCAACCTTTTCCTGATTAAGCCCATAAATATGTTTGTATCTTGTCAGTTGGGATTCAAGAAAGTAAGAAGTAATTCATGGAGAAATTTCTAGATATAAAAGGTATAAAGAGACTCTTAACCTCAAAAACCTGTGAGGTGGATGGATTATCTCGGCAAAGAAGTGCTCACTAACAGATTTGTGAACAATATGTGAGAGAAATAGGCCTTTTGTGCACATTAAAAAGTCTTAGATATTTGAGTTCAGCTCATGAAAAAAGGGGAAAAGAACAAGTGTTGCGTTTGCGTTGAAAATTGTGTGTGTGTGTGTGTGTATATATATATATATATATATATATATATATATATATAAATAGTTTCAGAGGCTGTAATTCTTTGTAAAGAGGGCAAACCACAGTTTACAGCAAATAACTATTTGGATAAGCAATGTTTTAAAAATGGTAATTCTCAAAATAGTGGTTGTGTTCCATTAATATTGTGAAGGGATATCATACTTCTCACTTGTTATAAGAGCTTTGCTGGTTACTTTTCCCATTGCGTGAAAATGATTAATAGTGAAGTAGGAATCAAAGCTAGGAGATGCTGGCCCTGGCAATGTCCGTTACTGTTTGACTGCGTTTAGTTTCCTTCCTGATCGGACTATTTTCCCATGATTATTTTACTTTAGTCATGATTAAAAGCATATTTTTAAGGGAGACCATGAACTATTTATCTCACTGTATTCTCTGCTAACACACCGTGCATGATGTGTAAGGTGTGATCATTTGATAAATCTTTTCCTTTTGTCTCACTGTGATTCATAGATGTTTGCCCTGTACATACATCATTAAGGGTTTGTGTATATATTTAGCGTGTTGGATTAAGAATTTCAAACTAGAGAGGCCTGGCATGATTGTGTGTCTGTTTTGCCAAGTTTATTAAAGGTGTTACATGCTCAGTACCATGGGAGCTATGAAAACTGTACACTGCCATTTCAGGCACTCGGGTAAAATGTATTTGACTACCTGTTAAACGCTGAGCACCATAAATTCTAGTGTAATCAGTCAAACCATTTTTGCACAGTTTATTATCCCTAGAACACTTGAGTACGCTGCTTCTGGTCTCCGTACTGATGAAGCTGGATATTTGTATCATTCAGTATCGGAACCCATTGGGTGATCACAATCGGCTGACCGTATCTATTGAACATCATACAAAATGATGTTTGTGTCCCTTTTTTGTCTCATGTGAATCTATTGGTTGTTTTGAAATCTCAAACAAAGTGTTTTGTTAATATTCTGTCTTTATTAACCCCTTAAGGACGGAGTAAATAGTGCACGTTCTGATCAAAACAAAAACTGGATTTTGCGCTATATGTCTGTTCAACCGTAATTCACCGTTGTCACATTAAGTGCACCCACACTTATTATATATAATTTTGTTCAGGAGAAACAGGGCTTTAATTTCTCATTAAGTATTCATAAATGGAACATAATTTATTAGGAATAAAATTTGAAAAAATGTGAGAAAATAAGATTTTTTTTTTTAAACCCCTTAACGACGAGTGACGGACGAGGTCCGTCACTCAGGGGAATGCGTTAATGACGAGTGACGGACCTCGTCCGTCACCCGTTAAAATTAACCCCAGATCGCCGCAATCGCGGCGATCGTGGGGTTAATGGTGCTCCGGTCTGCCTCTGCATTAGAGGCAGACCGGGAGCACCGGATCCGGCTGCCCCAGTACATGTGCCCGCTCTGACAGCATGCCAGAGCGGGCACATGTGCTGTGTATACTCACCTCCGCCTCCCTGCACTTCCGGGTTCAGTGTGAAGTGCAGGGAGACGGATCAGTGTTGATCCTGCCCCCTGGTGACAAAAAAATAAAGTTAAATTAAAATCCCACCCCCCTTTACCCCCCTTTTACCCATTTTAATAAAAAATTAACCCCTTCCCTGCCAATTGATCACTGACTACAGTGATCAATTGGCAGGGATTACATTTTACTATGATCTGATTTTTTTTTAACCCCTGACGGTTAATTCTGTTTTTTTTTTTTTTTAAACCCTCAGGGGTTCAATTTATTTTATTAATTAATTTAAATATTTTAAAATTATAAATTTAGCTAGCTGGGGAGGGTGGAAGTTAGTGGGGAATTGGGGGATTTAGTATTAGGCTAACTAGGGGTTAACGTTAAAAAAAGTTTAAAAATAAGCTTTAAAACGTTAAAAAATTAAGTTTAAAAAAAAGTTTTAATAACGTTTAAGTAAAAAATTAAAAAAAATAAACCCTTTACCCAGTCCAAATAAAAATTAACCTCTTCCCTGCCAGTCGATCACTGCCTACAGTGATCAAAATACAGATCACAGTATTGTACTGTGATCTAATTTTTTTTTAACCCCTGACGATTAACTTTTATTTTTTTAACCCTCAGGGGTTAAATTTATTTAACTAACTAATTTAAATATTGTATAATTAAATATTTTGCTAGCTGGGGTGGGTGGGAGTTATGGGAAAATGGGGAATTTACTGTTAGTGCTGCTTACTGCTAGTTAGGGGTTAACGTAAAAAAAAAGCTTAGAAAAATGTTAAATCTGTAAAAAAAAGTTTTACGAAAGTTTAGGAAACTTTAAAAAAATTAATAAGCAAAACAAAAGTTTAAAAAATAGTTTTTAAAAAGTAAAAAAAGTTTTAAAAAGTAAAAAAATACATTTAATAACGCTCATTACCACTACACCTGGTACAAGCTAGCGGAAAAATGATCCCACGCTAAGGTTCAAAATATGCCTTTTGAAATACCCTGGGATGTCTTCTTTAAGAAATGGTATGGCTTTATGGGGTATTTGGATTATATAGCCTGGTAAAATACTCTAAAATGGGACATGGGCACAGCGTAAAAGTTCAAAATTTGAAAAAAATGGAATGGCTGTGTCCCAAATGTGCCCCTCCGATGTCCACATATACCTGGCAAAGGTACATACGGGGGTATTTTTGTACTCAGCAGACATAGCTGAGCAAAATATGAAGTATTATACAGTGGTAGTACACATATGGTTTGCAAAATATACTGTGCAAACTCACTTTGTGTGTCAAAAAGGCAGAAAAAAACGCTTATAACCACTACACCTGGTACACGCTAGCGGAAAAATGATCCCACGCTAAGGTTCAAAATATGCCTTTTGAAATACCCTGGTGTGTACTTTAAGAAATGGTAGGCCTTTGTGGGGTAGTTTGAATTTAAAACCTGCAAAGATGCTTGGAAATTGCACATAGGCCCGGCGTCAAAATTCAAAGTTCAGTCAAAACTGATATGGCTTGGTCTCCTATATGGCACTGTAGCTTCACAAAATAGTGCCATAGACATACAATGGGGGTGTCCTTTTACTCAGAAGACTTAGCTGAGCATAATTTGGGGGGTTTGAACTTAGTGGCACACATGAAATATACAAAATGCCCAGCAAAAATGCAATCCGTATGTAAAAAATGCACAAAATTATTTTTTACCACATACTTTGGCATGTAATGGTAAAAAAATGGGGGCATGTTAAGGCACAATATGCACCTTATGAGATACCCTGGAGTGTCTTCTTTTACAAATGGTATGCCTTTGTGGGGTGTTTTTGAACAGTCAAACTGTTATAATACCCCAAATGGAAGCATAGGCTCATTAAATCCGTCTCTCAAAATTCTACTGTGAATACTGAAAAGGACAGGTCTCCTGTATGGCACTGTAGCTTCACGAAATAGTGCCATAGACATACAATGGGGGTGTCCTTTTACTCAGAAGACTTAGCTGAGCATAATTTGGGGGGTTTGAACTTAGTGGCACATATGAAATATAGAAAATGCCCAGCAAAAATGCAATCCGTATGTAAAAAAATGCACAAAATTATTTTTTACCACATACTTTGGCACGTAATGGTAAAAAAATGGGGGCATGTTAAGGCACAATATGCACCTTATGAGATACCCTGGAGTGTCTACTTTTACAAATGGTAGGCCTTTGTGGTTTTTTTTTGAACAGTCAAACTGTTATAATACCCCAAATGGAAGCATAGGCTCATTAAATCCGTCTCTCAAAATTCTACTGTGAATACTGAAAAGGACAGGTCTCCTATATGGCACTGTAGCTTCACGAAATAGTGCCAAAGACATATAATGGGGGTACCGTTGTACTCAGCAGAAGTAACTGAACACATAATAAAACTTTGTACAGGAATAGCACACACCAACTTACAAAATACACATGAGAAGTTCTTTGTTATAAGTTTGTGTGCGAAAACCCCCAAAAAACACAATTTTACTCCAATATTTAGCAGAGGTTGGCGGTAAAATGGCTACGTAGAAAGTGTCAAAACAACCTTAGGTAAATAGCCTGTGGTGTCTACTTTATATAAATATATACTTTTGTGTGGCAATTTTGTTTTCTTTTATGGCTATTAGGCTTACAAGACAAACATACCAAATTCTAAAATCCCTCCACATAAAGTTTATTTTACTCCTTGTGCTTTGTGACCTGTAACTACCAAAAAAAACTTAAAATCCTAGACTCATTATAAATTCTTTAATTCAGAACAACTAAATGAATTTATTTGTAATTACTTTTCTTAACCTGCACTAATTATGTACACATTATTATTGCAAAAACTGTAAAAAAAACACAAAATATTTTGCATATTTCTGTATTTTTTTTATAATAAATAAGCATTTATATATATATATATGTGTTACATCAAATTAAAGCCCTTTCTGTCCTTTAAAAAACGGTATATAATATGTGTCGGTGCAATAAATTAGTAAAATGCAAATTGCAGTTGAACGCAAATAGCAAAAAATGCAAAAAATGCCGTTGTCATTAAGTGAAAGACAAGCTTCTGAACCTCTGTCCTTAAGGGGTTAATTTGTATTTCCGTCTGACATTTTAGCTGTTAATGCAATAATACTGTTAGGTTTTACTGCAAAAAAATGCACATATTTGTAATCAGCGATGTGTCACGAGTACAACAGTACCCCCCATTAACAGGTTTATGGTGTTTTGGAAAGTTACAGAGTCAAATATAGAACGTTTCATTTTCAAATTGAAATTTGCCAGATTAGTAATGTTACCTTTGAGACGGTGTGGTAGCCCAGGAATGAGAATTACCCCCATAATGGCATACCATTTGAAAAAGTAGACAACCCAAGGTATTGAAAGTGGGGTATGTTTAGTCTTTTTTAGTAGCCACTTAGTCACAAACACTGGCCAAAGTTAGCGTTCATATTTTGTTTTTGTGTGAAAAAAGCAAAAAACTAATATTTGGCCAGTGTTTGTGACTAAGTGGCTACTAAGACAGACTGGACATACCCCACTTGCAATACCTTGGGTTGTCTACTTTTGCAAATGGTATGCCATCATGGGGGTAATTCTTATTCCTGGGCTACCATACAGTCTCAAAGGCAACGTAACCAAACTGGTGAATTTCAATGTCAAACAAATGAAATGCAAGCCTTATATGTGACTCTTTAACTTTCCAAAACACCATAAAACCTGTACAGGGGGGTACTGTTATTCTCGGGAGACTTCACTAAACACAAATATTAGTGTTTTAAAACAGTAAGACATATTACAACAATAATATAGTCCATAAAAGTGCTGTTTGTTTGTAAAAAATGCAAAAATCGTCACTTTTACTTAATATCATCGTTGTAATACATTTTATCATTTTGAAACACTAACATTTGAGTTCACTGAAGTACCCCCTATGTACAGGTTTTATGGTGTCTTGGAGAGTTACAGGGTCAAATATAGTGCTTGTGAATTAAATTCTCTGCACTTTCTCCCTGTGTTGTCAGGCATGTCAATCACATTTTAATTAATCAAATCACATAACTATGTTAAAAGATTACTTAAATATACACATAGAATTTTAATATATATGCATTTATAGGTATTTAAATTCTATGTGTATACTAATGTAATCTTTTATGTAATTATATATATATATATATATATATATATATGTGTGTGCTTATATTAATATTAAAATACACTATGTATGACGTTACGTATATATATATATATATCTTTTTTATTTATTTATTTATTTTTTAATTAATTTTAAACATGTTGAATTAATTTTATTTTTTTTACTTTCCCACCAGTAGGGGGACTGTCTGATATTTCAGACAGTCCCCCTGCTGGCCCCCGGGGGCTTCATTTGCTGGAGGAGGGCTGCCTGGGCTGTCAGGCAGCCCTCCAGAAGAGGATCGTGGCGGAGGTGAGTAGTTGGTGGCTCCTGGGGGGCTTAAACCTTTAAAGCCCTTTTAATGCGGGACGGCATAGAACGTTGTAACGGCGTTAAGGGGTTAAAAGCTTAATGTTAACCACCATTAGAACCTTCTTGCTTAGTACAGGGTTTTAACTTTCCTCAAAACTGTATTTTATTTCATTAAAAAAGGTTAAAAACAATTGGTCTTGATTCTGAAAGTACCATCTCTGTGTGCAAAACTGTACAATTACAAGGTAGCACTTAGCTGTGACTTTATGATTTATTCATGTTGGCTTTACTTCAGTCGTTCCAGTAGAGCGCAGATAATGGATTGTGTCATTTATTCTGTTTAAGCGCAGAGATTTGGGGAGTCTATTGAATGTGCCTATGAACCTGTCATGTAAAATTTAATTAAATAGGCTTCTGTGTAATTTTTCTAATTTACTTGTGTCGAGTGGAATTTAACAAACCAGTAAAAAGTCTGTTTTGGAAAACTATAAGGTATTTCTTCAAACCTTACAAAATAACTGCCTGGTTTAATGAAACCTCCCACTAACCCTATGGTCCAGCACAAACTGACACCTCTTGTATTGTGACTAGTACAGGTTCTTTCTGTACCCCATCCAGGCAACCAGGGGCAGGGCTGTTCTGAGAAATCTTTAGGTGATTTTACTAATATCAATTTTATGCAACTAAAATGTTACCTAGAACAAAGCAATGTATCTTATTTACACAGTGCAAAAACCAGAAAATAAGTCACTAATAGAGGTGTATAGGTAAGGTAGGAGCTTATGTGGTGAACCTCACAGCACCACTAAAACAAAGTTAAACAAACACTTATACAACGTATAAGAAAAAGGACAGCCCAGACAGTCCCCCCTTGGCAAATTAGGACCCCAAGGGCCATGTGATTGCTCTGAAAGCCACAATAGGTGTCCATTGTGTTGCCTGCAGGGGGACTCCCTGAACTGACTGACATTCCCCTTGCTGGTGAGAAAAGTTTTTTTAAAAAAAGTTTTACAATATTTTTTTTTATATATTGGAAAATGTACTCATACTTACCATAAGTTTATTTTCCTGGCTATTATTCATGGCAGCATATACATCATGGGTTACATCCGCCCCTTACAGGCCGATAGGACAGGAAAAACACTCAAACCTTTAAATTAGGTCCCCTTCCTAGGTTCCCCAGTTAGTAACAAGCACTACAGAGTAGTATAAACACAGGGTGGGGAGTATATGCTGCCATGAATAATAGCCAGGAAAAGAAAATTACGGTAAGCTAACAAAAGGGAGGGACCAAGCCAAAATAGCTGCAAATAAATTTATTTAAATAAACAAATACATTAACTGTGACCAGCACTATGAACTGAATTGAGGATTTGACGTTCAAAGTGGGGATCATTAGCGGAACTAACGTTCAACTGATAACGCTTAATGAAGGTGTTCACAGAAGACCATGTGCCAGCTTTGCAAATACTGTCTGGAGAGACCTTTGCCACAGAAGTCCAAGAGGCAGATATTGCTTGGGTGGAATGAGCCTTGATACCCATAGGTAGAGGTGTATCCTGACAACGATAAGCCTTGGAGATAGTTATTATCCACGGTCTCAGAGTAGAAGTAGAGGCAGCTTCACCCTTTTTCTTTGGGCCCCTAGGTAAAACAAACAGTCTGGAAGATTTGCGAAAAGAGCTTGTCCTCTCAATGTAGAGTGAGGGCGCTCTAACAACATCCAAGTTATGCCACATCTCTTCCTCAGGAGAGTTAGGGCAAGGATAAAAGGATGGTAAGACCACTTCCTCATTCAAATGGAACTTCGCGACTACCTTGGGAAGGAATTCTGGCACAGGGCGAAGAATCACCTTATCGTGATGAAAGACAGTGAAGGGAGGTTCACAAGACAAGGCCTAAAGTTCACATGTCCTGCTTGCTGAGGAGATAGCTGTTAACAAAAGAACCTTTTGGGGCAATAGTATCTCAGAAATACTCTCCATTGGTATAGATGGTGCCGCAGTCGAGGCACGTAACACCAAAGGCAAATCCCAAGCCGGCATAAAAACCTTGAGTGGAGGTCAGTTCTTCAGAACAGCCTTCATTCTGTAATAGGTGTTTGAAGTTGACACCTTGCGGGACTGCAAAATGGTTTTAATAACTGAATCAGTTATACCCTCCTTCAAAAGAGATTCCCGCTCAATCTCCAGGCCCTCAAATGTAGAGCACGAGGTTCAGGATGTCTCAAAGGACCTTGCATCAGGAGGTCTGGCCGGACTGGGAGTTCCTACGGATCCTCCCGACTCATCCGTGTCGCCATAGAGAACCAAGGTCGACGCTGCCAGAGTGGGAGAATGGCAATAGCCTCTACCTTGTCCCTCTGTATCTTCCTCAACACAGTATAGATTTGAGGTATCGGAGGGAAGACAAGTCAGCTTTAAGTCCCATTTCTGAGTCAGAGCATCCTGACCTAGGGCTTTCGGGTCGAAGTATCTGGAGAAGTACATTTCCACCTGTGTGTTCTGGGAGGTGGCCATCAGGTCCATCTCTGGTAATCCCCCCATCTCCAGATTAGGCTTCAAAAAAACCTCTGGGCACACCCTGAAATTGATACTCTGCTCAGGAATCCGCCACTGTATTACAGACTCCCGGTAGGTGAATTGCTGATATGCCCTGGGGGTGTAAGATTATAGGTTTCAACGCCTTCATGAGTCTGAGACTGTGTGTTCCACCCTCGTGATTTAAGTAGGTGACAGCTGCCATGTTGTCTGAACGTACTCAAATCCAGCATCCTTTTAGGGTTGTCTGGAAATGTAGAAGGGCTCCGAATATGGCCCGTAACTCCAAGGTGTTTGTTTGGAAGAACTGACTCTGTTGCAGTCCATAGACCCTGAGCAAAACTGTCTTGACAGTAAGCTCCCCATCCCCGGTAACTGGAATCCGTGGTAAGCGTGGATCTGATAGGGGAAAACCTCTGGACACATTACTTCTCCTTAACCACCAGGAAAGATGGAGTTTTACCATCGAGGAAATATTGATGGGTTGATTCCAATTCAACTTCCTGTTGTTGAACATGGCTCCCAGGAAGACTCTCTTCTGAACTGGAATTAAACTGCTCTTCTCTAGATTGATCAGCCAGCTGAACTGACGTAGCTCAGCGAGAACCAGGTCCCTTTGATCTCTGGCTTCCTGGGGGTCTGAGGCGACTAATAGAAGGTCGTCCAAATAATGGAACAGGCCAATGCCCCGTATCCGCATCTGGGCAATGATCACTACTAAGACCGTTGAAAAAGTTCTCAGTGCTGTACTTAGGCCGAAAGGCAGGGCCAGAAACTTGAGGCAAGAATAGGCACCAAGGCACTTACCTCAAGTCTTTCAGGGCCTTAAATACCTTCATTTCATGTCTTGCATTCAGTTAGGGCCATTTTCCGTTTTTACCCACACTTATAATGGCCACCGTGACGTGCTATTCCCTTAGTACGTGTCATCGGTTTCGGCCTCAAATTTGCGCTATTGCGCATGTGTGAGCATCTTTATAATCCTGCAAGCCTGTTTAACCTGAATACCGGTTTTAAAACACTCGGTTTGAGAGGAGAAGGCATTGGGCAGCTACCAGTGTTGTGATAACTTTTACTGTTTGAAACTCTAGTATTTGTGTTCAATGAAGTCTCACGAGTATAACAGTACCCCCCATGTACAGGTTTTATAGTGTTTTTGAAAGTTACAGGGTCAAATATAAGGCAGATTTTCACATTGAAATTTGCCAGATTGGTGATGATGCCTTTGAGAGTGTATAGTAACCCAAGAAAAAGAATTACGACCATGATGGCATACCATTTGCAAAAGATGATTACCCAAGGTATTGCAAATAGGGTATATTCATTCTTTTTTAGTAACCAATTAGTCATAAACACTGGCCAAAGTTATTGTTCATAATAGTTTTTTGCATTTGTAACACAAAAACAAATATAAATTTGAACTTTGGCCAGTGTTTGTGATTAAGTGGCTACTAAAAAAGACTGGACATACCCCATATTGAATACCCTAGGTTGTCTAAAAATATATAATTTGATGGGTGTAAATGACATTGGCCGGCTTAAATGTCCCATAGGACATGGGTCCATGATGACCAGATGTGAAAATTCCAAGTTGGGAAAACTGGAATGTGCACCCTCCAAATAAGGTATTTTAGCCCCCAGAGAACCCGACACACCTATACATGGGTGGTATCACTGTACTTAGGAGATATTGCTGAACACATATTGGGGTGTTTTTTGACAGTAACCCTTAAAGTTCTCAGTACATATATTCTTAAATTGCTATGTGTGTAAAAAAAAAAAAAAAAAATCACCAATTTTTATAATTTTTAAAAAAAAAAATCTGGCTCAGATTGGTGGTAAAATGGTTGCATGAAAAGAGTCAAAATACCAAGTTTATACACCTTACCAAACATTCCACACCTCCCCACAGTCACACACTAGGATTTTTTTTTTATTTTTTTTAAATGAGGCGTTTTATCTAGTCTTGACTACAAAACTCTGTTATCTCTTAACTTACCGTATATACACGAGTATACGTCGAGTTTTTAGCACATTTTTTGTGCTGAAAAACCCCCACTCGACTTATACTCGAGTCAATGTCTGTATTATGGCAACTTACATTGCCTTAATACAGACCAGGACCGCCGGGCTCATTACAAGCCCGGCGGTCCTATTGGGGGCTGGCAGGAAGCTGTTACTTAACTTTACAGCAGCTCCTGTCCGCTCCCTTCTCTCTCCTCCGGTCCGGTCAGCTCCCTTCTCCTCCAGTGTAAGTCGCGAGACTTACAGTGGGAGCTGACCGGACCGGAGGAGAGAGAAGGTAGCTGACAGGAGCTGCTGTGAAGGTAAGTTACAGCTTCCTGCCAGCCCCCCTCCTACACAGCCCATCCACTGGACCACCAGGGAATGGGAGCCCCCCTCCCTGGCCAGTTAACAAGCAGGGAGGGGGGGCGAAAAAAATATATAAATAATAATAAAATGTAATAATATTATAAAATTATAATAAAATATTCGTAATATAACAAAAAAATATTAAAATAATAACTAAAAAATTAAAAATGCCCACCCCCCACCAAGGTTCTGCATCACATACACACTCTGCATCACATACACACTCTGCATCACATACACACTCTGCATCACATACACACTCTGCATCACATACACACTCTGCATCACACACACACTGCATTCATTATATACACACACTGTAAATAAATATTCAATTAATATAATTTTTTGGGGGTATAATTTTATTTAGAAATGTACCAGTAGCTGCTGTATTTCCCACCCTAGTCTTATACTCGATAAGTTAATAAGTTTTCCCAGTTTTTTGGGGTAAAATTAGGGGCCTCGGCTTATATTCGGGTCGACTTATACTCGAGTATATACGGTACTTATGTACAATGCATGTGTTTATCGTTATGCCTCTATAAAACAAAGATTGACAAAATACCCCAAGTTTAATACCTTAGGTTGTCTTCTTTTAAAAAGTATATACATGTGAAGGATTATTCAGGGATTTCTGACAGATATCAGTGTTACAATATAACTTGTGTTAAGTTTGAAAAAATAATGGTTTGGAAATAGCAAAGTGCTACTTGTACTTATAGTCATATAACTATAAGCTAAGAACATGTTAACATTGGGTATTTGTAAACTCAGAACAAAAAATTTAGAAACTATTTATCACGGGTGTTTTTTGGCGGTTGTAGATGCGGAACAGATTTTGGGGGTCAAAGTTAGAAAAAGTTTTTTACATTTTATCATATTTTTAGAATTTCTTTTATAGTAACTTATATGATATGAAAATAATGGTAACTTTAGAAAGGCCATTTAACGGCGAGAAAAACAGTATGGAATATGTGTGGGTACAGTAAATTAGTAAGAGGAATATTACAAAAACAGCCCTGGTCACAAATGGTAAGAAAATTGAAAAGCGGTCTGGTCATTAAGGGGTTAAACAACCAGTCTAGCCTGTGGAAGAAGGCTGCAGATGAGACATTTTTAGTTTAACCTCCAGTGAAACAATGCATTATTAAATGCATGCATGTTTTCATTAGAGATATATCTACTAAACATTTGTTTTCACTTTGTTTTTTATATGGGCAGTGGAGTGTCCCTTTTAACCCCTTAAGGACCAAACTTCTGGAATAAAAGGGAATCCTGACATGTCACACATGTCATGTGTCCTTAAGGGGTTAATTTAAAATTCACTTTGAATTCTCACTTTAGTGAATAACCCTGTCAGTAACATACATAAGCTACATTTTAGAATACTTCACACGATTAAACTATTACAATGCCCTACACTGAAATAATATGATGTTTCTTCTTTTGAACACATTAGTAGGTAATGACCATTTTGAAATTGGGCAAGCGTTGCATTTTCTGAAAAATAATCATTAAACTGGTTTTAAACAACTCACTGTGAACAGTCATGTCAGTCAACATTTGTGGTCTATTTAACAAGGTGCTGGTCTTGTTGTTTCAGCAAGTGCAGCAAAATTAGTATGTTTGACTGTACGACTTACACTGCTGTACACCGATAAAATCTTGTTTTATGATTTCACAAATAAAGCATTGACTTGACTTTCATCCTCTTTAAAGATCCAATATTTTTGCACCTCACAGAGAAAAGCTATTCGATGATGCAGTTTTGTCCTTAATCCTGCTTCTGCAAACTAAACCTAGATAAAGTGAATTTCAAATAATGTTGAAGTATATAATAAAAAGTTCCTTATTCTTATCAGTCATCTCTTTATTTGCTGTTTGATAAAGCAAATGATCTGTATGCTTTAAGAGACAAATGTAGAATTTTGTGAGACCTGTTACTGAAGACAATGCCCTAAATCAGGGCTGTTCAACCTGCGGCCCCCCGGATGTTGCTGAACTACAACTCCCATGATTCTTTCAGTGAAACAGATAGCTAGGGAATCATGGGAGTTGTAGTTTAACAACATCTGGGGGCCCGCAGGTTGGACAGCCCTGCCCTAAATGGTCACTGATGTCATCAATTGTTTATCATGATTATATTTTAGATTATACACGGTCACTAAAGTGCCCTTTGTAATGCATGTTTCGAATATTTAAAATACTTTTAAAAAAAAATTGTATTTTTTTTATTTATATGTTCGGATTCTTTACTCTCTCTTTAGACTCAGAAAAATGGGAAAAACAGCTATAAAACATTATGGCCAGGACAGGATCCGCAGTCTGTGAGATCAGCAAAATTAATGATCTCTTTCCATGCTGCAGGCTGCTTAACCTAAAATATAGAACGAAAAAACAAAACCAATTGAATTCCTTTATTGTAGCTTGCACACCCCTTGTGTCTCTTGCAAGCCCTCCCCCACGCCCCATTTACCTCATTCCACTTTTGTGTCTATTGCACTGTCTGTTTCCCACACCCTAATTTATAGCTTTTACCTCTTGCCTCAAAGTGCACGGTAGAGAAACTTCTTAATGTTTGTTGTGCAAAGTTACATGGAGTGAATGACAGGTGGGGGAAGGGGACTCTGTTCACCCTCTTCCGTCTGTCACCTGGACTTTGGGCTGGGTGACATTTGAAATGCACGGATCAGCTACAACATTAAAACCACTGACAGGTGAAGTAAAGAACATTGATTGTATTGTTATAATGGCACCTGTCAATGTGTGGGTTGTGTTGGGCAGCTAGTGAACAGTTAGTTCTTGAATTTCATGTGTTGGAAACAGGAAAACTGGGCAAGCGAAAAAAATCTGAGTGACTTTAATAAGGACCAAATAGTGATGGTCAGAACATCTCCATAACGGCTAGTCTTGTGGGGTGTTACCAGTAATTGGTGGTTAGTACCCATGATGACCCCTGTTGCTACTGAAATTGCTTTCAATTGCGATGTGAGTGTCAGAACTGGACCATGGAGTAATGGAAGAAGGTTGTCTGGTCTGATGAACCACATTTTCTTTTAGATCAGGTTGATAGCATGAGTATTGTTTATCTGGGGAAGAGATGGCAGCAGGATGAACTGTGGGAAGAATGCAGGCCAGCAGAGACTTTGGGCAATGTTCTGCTGGGAAACCTTAGGTATTGGTATTTATGTGGATGCTACTTTGACACATACCACTACTGAGAGAGAGTTGCAGATGTACATTTCTTCATGGCAATTATTTTCTCTGATGTCAGTGTCTCATTTCAGCAGGATAATGCTCCTTGACACACTGCAAAAACTGTTCAGTCACATGACAAATAGTTCCATTTTGTTAATATCTACAGTTTTTTTTTTCCATTTAATTTTTATTGAAATTTTTCTTGAAAACAACTTTACCATTATATGGGTAATGGAGTTATACTTTGACGTTTTAACACGGTTTAACTGAATATGATATAAATAGCATTGTTTATAAAAACAGTGTTAGATTAAGTAGGTCATGGGAACATTATTACATAAAGAAACAATATTACATAAAGAAAACAATATGTATGGGCGGTGCAGAGCAGGGGAGAACGTAGATGCAGCAAAACACTTTAATGTGCGGTTGAGGACAGTCTTGTGTCTGCGTCTCCCTCTATTGCCCTTACTAAACCTATCATGTTGGGGTTTGAGGGGATTCAGCGGGTTCTCATGGCTCATGGTGTGGAGCTGACTTGGTTCTAGTCCCGTTTAGCAAGTCTCTGGATTTTGAGGTGCCCAACCAAGTGCCGGGATGTGTTCATGCTCGTATCTTTACTTCTCTGTGAAGGCTGTGCCTTTTTGTTCTGGGATTTAGCCTGCTGTTGAGACTCAAAGGCATTGTTGGTTGTAGGCTCCCGGTCTTTTTTGGGTGTCTCTAGGAGTGCCTCTGAGGTGTTTGCACGTGTGCGGGTCGGGAGTCCGAGTTTCTGCATCAGCGGTTCTGGGTCTTCTGTTGACGTCAGCGTTGCTGTCGTGTCTCCGCTGGTTATCACTAGGGATCCCCCCAGCCCCCAGCGGTACCTTATAGAGTGTTCTCTGAGCTGTCTGGCCGTGGAGGCTAGCTTCCTCCTTTCCGCTAGGTCAGAGAATGGTATGTCCGCGTAGATGGAGATCATCTGGCCTTTGTATAGTACCGATCCCTGTTCTCTGGAGCACTTCAAAACCGCTGCCTTCACTGCGATATCCTGGGTCATGGCAATTATGTCTCTGGGCGCGTCTCTTGGGGCCGCAGCTGACTTTCTCACTCTGAATGCTGAGGTGATAGTGTGCTGGGAAGTGTTGTCTCTGATGCCCATGGTGTCTATTAGGTCCCTCACAAAGGTGAGTATCGTCTCATCAGGTATCTGTTCTGATATTCCCCTGAAGCGCAGGTTTTTTTGTCTGTGGCGTGTTTCTAGGGTAGTCACTGTTTGGGTCAGTTGTTGCACCTGAGAAGAGAGGCTGTCCAGTCTGGTGTCAGTGGTTTGTATGTGCTTGTTCCTTGAGGCCTCTCTGCCTTCCATCTCCTGTACCCTGTGACGGATCTCTCCTATTTCTGCCTGGGCTGCTTGGAGGTCTTCCTTCCATACTTTCCGGAGGTCAGTCAGTAGCCTCCTGATATCCCCTTTTGTAGAGGGCGTCGCATCCTCGTCCGTTTCTGACCGATCAGACTCCGCTCCCGAGCGGGGAGAGCTCATCGGGTCATCCTCTTCTTGGGAGGCCTCTGATGGCTCCGGCGTCCCATGCTCCTCCGGCGCCATTTTGGGCAGATGCCGCGCCGCCGGCCTCTCAAATGAAAGCCGAATATCTTGCTGCCGGGGAGTTCCTTGGAGGTGAGACTTCTTGTGCTTGCGCCCCATAGCTTATGTGTGTGCGGGGTGTCAGTTTGGTCGTCGTGATTGCTCGTTTTGTGGCTTTTTCGACAATTTTTTTCCCCGGCTCTAACGGAGCTTGAGGGAGATGCGTCTGTTCACAAGCGCTGTAGGCCACGCCCCCCCAATCTCTACAGTTTTATTCATCAACATTTATTTCTCTCTTTCCCTGTTTCATCTGATAAAATTGTGCTCTTGGTCTCTTCTTATAACAAACAACAATGTCCAACTGGAAATTAGCTTTATGTATGTTGCTATATCCTGTTATAGATGCTCAGCTATGTTGACATGTACATGGAGTATTCTTGCATTTTGAAAATAGAGAATTAGATAAAGAAAAAAAAAAAAAAAAAAGCCATGACAAAGAGTTCAAAGTGTTGCCTTGGCCTCCAAATTCCCCAGATCTCAATCTGATTTGAGCATCTGTGGAATCTCCTGGAACAACAAATCTGATCCATGGAGGCCAAGCTCAATCCCACCTTTCAACTTGCAGGACTTAAAGGATTTGTTGCTAATGTCCTGATGTCAGCTACCACAGAACACGTTCAAACAACTTATGGTATCTATGCCTCGATGCATCACGAGAATGACCTAGATGATAATAGGCAGGTGTTTTTAAAAGAATGTTATAGGGTCAGGAACACAAACATGTATTCCTGACCCTATAGTTTTAAAAAACACCATCTTGCTCCCCTGTACTCTCTTGCCCCACTAAATATAGTAAAAATCTTACCTTTATTTTAGTCTGCTGCTGCTGGCTTTGCCCCTGATCTGCCTGCTTGGCTGACATAATCAGAAGTAATGATCTGAGCCAATCACAATGCTTCCCCATCGGATTGGCTGATTGTCAAGGAATCAGATCAGGGGCATAGCCAGCACAAGCCAAACACAGCCCTGGCCCGTCAGCATCTCCTCATAGAGATGCATTGAATAAATGCATCTCCATGAGGAAAGTTCAGTATCTCCATGCAGAGGGTGGAGACACTGCCACAGGAAGGACCTCTAGTAGCCATCTGAG
Source organism: Pelobates fuscus (assembly GCF_036172605.1). Lineage (NCBI taxonomy): Eukaryota > Metazoa > Chordata > Amphibia > Anura > Pelobatidae > Pelobates > Pelobates fuscus. Next base: position 270,708,308 of record NC_086317.1, on the reverse strand, counting down.
GAGTGGCCAGCGGAGGTATTCCTAGGGGGCAATGTAAACACTGCACATTCTCTGAAAAGACAGTGTTTACGGTAAAAAGCCTGAAGGCAATGATTCTACTCCCCAGAACAAATACAATAAGCTGTAGTTGTTCTGGTGACTATAGTGTCCCTTTAATGTTGTAGCTGATCAGTGTATGCTATGCAGGCAATTTTGTATTTATTTATTTATTTTTTTGAAGCCTATATTGTGGGGTAAAATACTGTATCCATTCTGAAAAATATGGTATCTTCACTATTCCTTATCTTGTTTTAAGAATGTTTCAACCAAATCGAATAGGAAACAGAAGACCATATCATAGGAAATCATAAAAATTAATCAATCCTTTCACGATTGTAAAAGTTTTTATCATTCAGGATGCAAACCCTGTCTGATTACTAAAAATATATAAAAGACGTCAGTGGCAGTTTTGCTATTGTACTCATTCAGTGTTCAAGTCGTGACTGACATCATGTAGTAATGCCATAGTTACCGATGCACCTTTCCTTATGCTCATGGAATCATGAATTACTGACGTATTGTAAAGGGCACAGCACATAATCTGTGCAGATGTTTGTACTAACAGAGCCATGCATTTCCTTTGCTACTTGTAAACCTTAATTAGCAATGAACTGATTGAAGATGCTCTTCACTACCTCTCTGCCGCAAATTGAACGGATATGATTCTTCTCTTCTCTGTGATTTATTTTATATTTTATTAATTTTTTTTTTCAGCCTCATTGAAGATTGTGGCTGTTATCATTCTATATTTAGTAAATACCAGTGGTTGCCATTGCCTAGCCTGCTCTGCCTTGCCATCTTGTTCCCCATACATGTTTAAACCTGTAGAATACAAATCAACAAGTGGTTTATAAATTTGCCGTCTAAATAACCATGCTTTATTTGTACAACAAATATGTTTTGACATATATGTTACCTCTTCAGAGCACCTTATGTCCCTTCATTTGTCTTTTCTTCATTCTTGCCTATCTGTTGTCATTACTAGGAATACTGCTACTTAAAGGGACAATGTAATCACCAGAACAACTACAGCTTAATGTATTTGTTCTGGTGAGTATAATCATTCCCTGCAGCAGGCTATTTTTTTTTTTACTTTTAATTGAAAAGGCAGTGTTTACATTGCCCCTAGGGACACCTCCAGTGGCCACTCCTCAGTTGGGAATATGCTTGTTTTTTGTTTGTTGTGCCAGTAGTTACAATAGCCTCTTTCATTGTAGGATCTTTCCAAACTCTTGCATGACACCCATACATATTATTGCTGACTGTAGTTGTTACCTTTAATGTAATGACCCTTTTCTTTTATGTCAAACTTTCAAAAAGAAATGCTGTAAGGAGAGCTTGTAGCATTTTATCATGTACTATGCTGTGTATGTACAATTCCTTGTCATCGAATCATAGTAGGGTTTAAGAGTTTATCATACCATGTGCAGAGCTGTTTTCTTGAATACAGGGAGAAACAAAATGACTGTTGTATCATTGTTTTGATATTTTATTCACTTCATCTGCTTTTGTGGTTGCAAGCTGTATTTGGCTGTATTTGGATTTCTTGAGGCTAACCTGTCTGATTAGACCAGTTGTATTTCCTTCTAAGGAGAGAGAATAGTTTCATATGCCCCACTCAAGTCTCTTGATTCCATCATTGTAGATTTGTTTTAGTAGGTTTAGGTTAGTGCCCCTCGTCTAAGCTGTGCATGTCGGGATCCTGTCACTGTCCCAAACAGACATAACTGCTGTCTGGAACACTCCGGTAACATAGTTAGAGGTTATTTAGCAAAGATTATGGATATTACATAGTTACATAGGCTGAAAAGAGACATGTGTCAATGAAGTTCAGCCTTCCTCACATCTGTTTCTGCTGTTAATCCAACTTTGCATTCTTTCATGCATTGACATATTATGCACTATATCAAACTGATGTTTTGTTATAGTTCGCCTGCAATGGTACAGTTCGGTTTGAAAGTTAAAACATTGAGAAGATCTTTAGAAGAATTGTAATAGAGTTTATTGGCCAAATGTATCACATAATGTGATACTATACATATGAGTTTCTTTTACCTGTCGTCTGAAAATAATATTCGACTTTGCAATTGTGACTATTATGATATAATTCAAATACATGGTCAAACAATCTAGCGTTCACAGTAAATAAGAAAGCTGTGTAGACAGAGTTTACGAAAATAAATTATCTCCACTTATGTGGAAACGGTACATTTGAGTTTGTTCCTTTTTATAAGAGAGAATGCAGCTCTGCTTTATGCCTCTTTTGCAACACATACTCTACAAATCCTACATTTTATAGTTGTGTGCTCTGTAAACCGAGCGTGACTGTTAAAAGAGATATATTAAACTTTTTTGTTTTTCTCTTGGTAGAAATAAAGGTAAAGGATGGATCTGGTTTTGCAGAAAAATTACATGTTTTGACATAATCTTGTTCCCTGCCTGTGAACCTCCGCACTTCAATCAAAAGCCTGCAAACTCCTACTGGCAAAGACTAGTCCTCGCTATTTCTTGTAGCAAGACTGTCTTGTTTTATTGCAATTGATTTAGGTAACCTTACCAAGGTCCACTGTGCCGGTTTTATTTAAAATGTCTATATGTTAGCAGTAGGAACTTTGAACCACCAAGAATTGCTGATCTGCAATTCTGATTGGATGGTGCACAGACAGAGTATAAAACTGTATTTGGAAATATACATGTAAATTTTATATTGAGCAGTCGACTTATTTTTTTATTTTAACTTTCTTGCTTTGTTATTGAAAATAAAGAAGCATGTCCGCTTCATTAGATGTTACTATGTTAAGTGTAGCCTTACATGCATTTTTTTTTTTTTTATTGGTCTGGAGTGTCCGTATCAAGGAAGTTGTTGTAGTTGAGTGTGCCAAAATAGACTGTTTTAGAGAAACCGCTGTCCAAGATGTTAATGATTTTGCAAATCCTTTTGAAACCGTTTTGCAGATGTGAAAGTACCAAACTAAATTCCTTGGAATCACATTATCAAGGTTTTCTATGCACTGATTTCAGTTTCTTTGGAGAAAAGAAATCAGAACAAGTTCTTAGTCTATTAGTCTACGAATTTTCACTTAATAACTAAGTGGAAAATAGCTAAAAGGTGAGACTGGATCTGTGTCTTCATACTTGATTGAGGCAAACCTTTTTTGCTGGAATACAGTCCAAGAAAAAAGGTTAGGTTAGCGCTAATAATAAAGTGGATAGGCAGCGGCCTAACAGAGGGTAACCCTCTAACCCTCTATATGAGAAATGTACAACAAGAAGAAAGAGAAAGTCTGTGCCAAAAGGTAAGATTATATAAAAAATATGAAAAAATAAATCAATATATAGAGAAAAATTTAAAAATAGAAAAAATAAGTTCCAATAATTATCAGAAGGTGAATAGGGATAGTCACTGATTCCGCTGGTGGAGTATCTTCTCTGTTTATTGTAGCTTAAATCGTCTCGTGATATGGAAGACACAAAAAAGAGGACCAATCGTGCGGAGTGTATAAAGTAAATATTGCATAAAATAAAATTAAAGTATTACACTCACATTTGCATGAGCTATGGCCAGCTCAGGTATAACAGGCATACAGGGGAATAATCCCCGCTTGTAGGATATGTCAATGCTTGTCCTCTAGGGGGTGATAATATCCAATTCTCAGGAGAAGTAGAAAATAAAAACAGCAAATAGTGCTCTCTGATAATATGATGTGACCGTAGATAAAATAAAATAAAATATACTCTATTTGTGAGCCCTTAGTGCTGCAATGTTAAACATTACAGTTCCAGAGAAACTGCAATGTTTACATTACAGCAATTTCAGCCTCTAGTGGCTGTCTGCATTGTGCTTACATATACTATAATGACTTCCTGTCCAGGAAGACCTATAAATACAAAATACTCTAGACAGTCTGAGTTTAAAAATAAGAGATGCATAAAAGGACTGCAATTTATTCTCTAAACCACCGCTTTGATACCTGGAATGAGATCTCACCAAGACCCTATAATTTCATTTTCAGATTGGCTGCAATTGTTCAAATACCTCATGTTGACTTTTTTTTTTTTTTTTTTTTAATTCACAGTAATTTGTTTTGTCACTATTTCTTGTAAATTGTTTACCTGGCTTAACATTCAAATATCAATTACTTTTTTTTTAGTAATTTTGCATGTGTTTGGAAGTACTGTGATCAGTAAATATTATAGTGATTTTTTTTTTTAAATTAAAAATGAAAACTCCCAACACCCAACACTGTCATGCCGATCTTACCTTTCTTTAATCGATTCCTCTTCTCTCCCTCTGTCAGGATCTGTTCTTCATTTATTCCTGTCTGCTGTAGTTTTATTTAAAACCTAAGACAAAATAGGGACTACTTTGTCTTATGGAGGTTTTCTACGCTTGACCAGCTATGACCAGCGGAGGAGCAAAGTGTGCTTCGTTTTCGGTGATCAAAGAAATTTTCCCACAATTCTCCCCTTTAATCTGTGATCTCACGATGCTTCCTGTCAGTATTCCCAAACGTCCTGTCACTTAAAAAGAACGCCGGCGAAACTACCGAATTTCGTCCTAACAGAATGAGAACAGTTCATTCATGTCAGGACGCAATTCGGGACTTTGGGAAACTCTGATCCTATTCTTGCCACGGCTGTATCTTCCAGCCGCTTAGTAGATAACTCCCTAATTCCCATAGTATCAGGGTGCAGCTATCTACCAAAAGGCTGAAAGACCTAAAGATTACTTAGTATTGGTAAATTCTGCCCCTACTTGATATACCGTGAGTAGGGGTATGTCTAGTAAACAGTGAGCAGCCAGTAGCTGCTCACTGTTAAACAACAACACCTAGTGTCCCCCCTCCCGAGCCCCCTCACCCGTGCAGCGCAAGTGGGGGCTATTACACGGAATGGGGGACCTACTGCCCCCCCCACCACCACTGAGTGGCGGGTGGGGGCCCTAAATAACAATATGGGGGAGAACCTAATGTCCTCCCCTCTGCCTCCACCCATGAGAAGCGGGTGGGCGACCTATATTATAAAAAAAGGGGGCGGACCTATTGTCCTCCCCCCAGCCTCTACCCCTGAGCGGCGGGTGGGGGCCCTAAATAACAATAAGGGGGGGACACCTATGGTCCTCCCCCGGCCCCAACCCTAAATTAAAATGTTATCCTACCCCCAGGTGACTAAAGCCCCTAGTCACCCTCCACACCCAAAACATTTTTTAATAATCCCCTACCAACCCCTTCACCCTAAAAGTATTAAGGGGGGAACAAGAGAACTAAATACCTGTAAAAACAAAATAAAACTTACCATTTGATGTCTTCTTTTTTTCTAAAATCTTCTTTTTTCTTCCCCAAAAAAGGCCAAATAAAAGTCCATGATACCCGTCACACTTTGAAAATAAAATAAACCCTCACCCGCTGCTCATGGGTGGGGGCTGGGGGGAGGACAATAGGTCCTCCCCATATTGTTACCTAGGGCCCCCACCCGCCGCTCAGGGGGGAGGGGTCAAAAGGTTACATGGTACATTTGGCTGAAAGACCAAACTTAGTCCCGAATTGCGTCCGAACATGAATGAACAAACTGTTCTCATTCTGTTACGACGAAATTCGGTAGTTTCGCCGGTATTCTGTCTTATTGACAGGCCGTTCGGGAATACTGACAGGAAGCATCGCAAGATCACGGATCAATGGTGAGAATTGTGGGGAAATTGCTGTGATCACCGTAAACAAAGCACACTTTGCTCCTCCGCTGGTCAAGCGTAGATAACATCCATAAGACAAAGTAGTCCCTTCTTTGTCTTATGTTTTAAAGAAAACTAGAGCAGACAGGAAGAAATGAAGAACCGATCCTGAAAGAGGGAGAGAAGAGGAATCGATTAAAGAAAGCTAAGATGGGCATGACAGTGCCGCTTTAAAAAAAAAAAAAAAAAAAAGGTGAGAATTAAAAGTGAATTTCAAATTAAGGCCTGAGCAGCCAGGAGTAGCTGACAGAGAATCCGTTTGGCTACTTTCACCTTTATATTTGAAATCCACGTGTAGAGAGCGGGACCGTGAGCATTCGTGTTATCTCTTTACATACGTTCTGAAAAACTACGGAAAACCTATTATAAATCATAATTTGATATAACCAGTTTCCTCTAAAATTTCAAGCATGATGACCTTCCCTTTCTTTCTAAGGAGCTATAAATACTGTCCAAGTGCGTCACCACATAATAGAATTGTGTTCATTTGAAACGTCTCTGCCTTTGCTTTGTGACATTAATACGTAAACTCTTTACTTGGTCAGTCAAAGCAGATAGCTGGCTCACTGTTTGATTCTGACTGTCAGATGTGATTATGTTGCTTGTCATAATCCAGTGAAACCCTAAAGCGGTGCTGATTTGTGCAATGGGTACCGGCTAGGAGGATACAGCTTTAGATTATTGTGGAGTGTTGCAGAAAACATTGGTAAGGATATTAACTGCTAGGTTGTTTTCATTTTATTTGAAAACGTAAAAATAAATGTAACTTTCTGCCATTTTTCTGATATAATTATGTTTGTTTTTCCCGTATTTCAAAAATATCTTTTTTTAGTTTTGTATTCTTTCAACCACACAGAGATAAGGTAAATGTTTATTGGGAAGAGATCATTTGTTTAAAACATGTTTTCTTTAATTATGTTTTTATGTTAATGATTTTTTTGAAGTGTGTTTAAATCATTCGCACGCATACTCCATTATTGTATTGGCTCTATTGATACAAACATATGATACCCAAATGGTTAAATGTTTTCAGTGCAAACACGGTTTAAATATTGATTGCCTTTTCTTAATTGTAGGTGATTAAATTTTCATCCTTGAGGGTAGAAATATGTAAACTTATACTTACCTTTGTTTAATATGAAATTTTCCAGAATTTTAGGATATCTGTTGGTCTAAACCATTTGAAACTACATACATACCGTAACTGGTTACTGCAGCCACCATGACCACTTCTATTGTTTGACTTGTCATGGTGATAGGAGCTTGTATATAGAGATATTTGCACTTTTGTTTTAGGGCTTGTTGTATCCCCGGCACATGTTTGTTGCACCAACACTCTGTTCCGGATTGCTGAATATCATGTTTGTTCAAAAATTACATTTGTTTTAATCGCACTGGCAACACATGTAATAAGCCTATTCCCTTGCATTCGGTGCCTACAAGGGTAAACATACATCTCTCATTCATCTCCCTTCTATCATTTAAGCCTGGCCATTTTAAGCTAAATATACTCTCTCTCCCTGCATCTACCTTCACTCCCTCCCCTCCTTACCAGCTCATGGACAGAGTTCAAGAATGTCTTTTGGGGGGCTCTATATAGAAGCCAATGCAGAAAAGGGCATTTCCACTTAAAGAAGCCTGCTGGTGAAACGAATTGTGGACATTTTAAACTGTATTGTATTTTATTAAAGGTATTTTGGTCACTTCCTCACCTTGAGTTGCCATTTTACTTTTAATTTTTTAATTTTTATTTTTTATTTTAATACTTTTACTTATTTTACCTGGCTTCTGAGTTTTATCCTGTTCCAGTGAGACATTACTCCAAAGAATCCTAGGTGGGGATTATACCACTCAAGCCCTATACACTGAGCAGTCAGCCTGCTCGAGTAAATTTGAGTAACCACTTTATATTTTATTTTCTGCTTTCCTGATTATAAATAGAGAACACTATTGCTGTTCCTTTTTATTTCATATGACCTACCCTCAGACAAGACATCACCTCACGTATCCTATAAGTGGGGATTATACCACTGTACGGACTTCATACTAGAGCTAGTCCATTAAGCTCTATAAAACGTGAGTAGGATCATATAAGACTTTTACCAAAATAACACCTGATTGTTGAATATACTGCGCCATTAGTGGTCTCTTTTATTTCCACATACGAGTGTAAGAACATCTTCAACTAACAGAGCTGTTATCCCATATTCTAAATTTTCGTTGGCTTCTACATACAGTCCCCCAAAACACATTCTTGAACTCTACTACTGTACTTTTAATCATTTGGACTATATTATTATTTTTATCTACTTTGCTCTTTATTACTGGCGCCGCCTATCTACTACCCTCTGCCCTATTGCTTTGTCTACCTATAGGGCCTTCTGAGGGAGCCTTACTACCCTGTTGTGCTGCCCAATTATCTATTGTTTTATCTGTACCAATACCTTGAGCGCTGACCCATCTCTACCACTTCTTTCCTATGGTCAGAAGTCTGCTTGTTAGAAGAACACTGTAGCGTTAGGAATGCATATCTGTATTACTAACTCTACAGGGATTGGGGACCAGAGGGCACTATAGTGTTAGAAATAGTGTTGTATTCCTATCACTATAGAATCCCTTTAAATTGTCTGTCACCAAATTAAACTTTATCTTATCTGTTTATATATAGCTCTCTGTTTGAATATTTAATTTTGTATTTATTTATTTATTTTTTATAGAGTGTGCTGTAATTTTCATAATATACATAAAGAAAGGCAGGGATAACTTTTTTTTTCTAAATGTGTAGCAGTCAAGTTGACACAACTTGCCAGTGGGCGGAGCTTAAAGCAAGTTTCAGTTTCAAATTAAATTTTCCCACAGTCCTTCAGTGCAATCAATCCCCCCAGAAGGGCAAACTGCAGGCATCATTGGAAGGGGATAACAAAATGGCTGCAGCCAGGTATTGATATCCAGCACAAAAAGTAAACAAGATTAAATATAAAATAATGAAAGAACATTAAGATCATTAAGATACATAAGGAAAGTAAAGCAAAAATTAAAAACAAACATGTCAGAGCCACTTTAAGTATGTCATTAAGAGGGGGGACAACAATTATAACAAATGTTTTTGTTTTTAAATTTATTCTTTATTTTGTGTTTCTTCTAATAAAGTTTTGCTTTTTGTCCTGCAGATTTTACAGATGGCAGCCCCCCTGCTGGATTAGAGTTTTTAAAGCATGACATTGCCAAGAGCACATTGAAGTTTGTCTGCCTTCTCCAGGTAGAGACTACATTGCCAAAATGATTGGGAAATTAAAGCAGAACTTATTACTGGCCTGTCTTGTTATAAGTTCAGTGACTGTATTCTATTTAGGACAGCATGCGATGGAGTGCCATCATCGAATAGAGGAACGGAGCCAGCCTGTGAAAAGTGAAAGTCCAAAGGCAACTTTAAGAACTGATCTCAAAGCGAACTCCAGTTTTCCTTATAACAAGGACATGCCATTAATATTTATTGGAGGAGTGCCACGCAGTGGAACGACACTTATGCGTGCTATGTTGGATGCACACCCAGAAATCCGATGTGGGGAGGAAACTAGAGTTATCCCACGGATTTTGGCTGTAAAGCAGATGTGGGCACGCTCAAGTAAGGAGAAAATCCGTCTAGATGAAGCTGGTGTAACTGATGAAGTATTGGATTCAGCTATGCAGGCTTTTTTACTGGAAATAATTGTGAAACATGGAGAACCTGCTCCTTACCTGTGTAATAAGGATCCATTTGCATTAAAGTCATTAAGCTACTTAGCCAAAATATTCCCCAACGCCAAATTTCTTCTTATGGTGAGGGATGGACGGGCATCCGTGCACTCTATGATTTCTAGGAAAGTTACCATTGCTGGCTTTGATCTGAACAGTTACAGAGATTGCTTGACTAAGTGGAATCGTGCCATTGAGACTATGTACAACCAGTGCATGGAAGTGGGATATGATAGGTGCATGTTGGTGCATTATGAACAGCTGGTTTTGCATCCTGAGCGATGGATGAGAACACTTTTGAAATTTCTTCTTATTCCTTGGAATGATGCTGTGTTGCACCACGAGGAAATGATTGGAAAAGTAGGAGGTGTATCCTTGTCAAAGTAAGTATGTGACTCCCAAGTATGTTACTCCCAATTGGAATCTGCTTCCTACTTGGGTTTGGTGATTAGACAAGACGTATGTTTTTGTTTACTTTTATTTTTCTATTATATATATTTCAAGTTGATTGTTTGAATTAGTAGTGGTTTTTGAAATGTTGTAAATTTTAATCCACCTTTCACCTGTCAATGTGTTAAGGCCATATCTCTTGTTACACACTATACATGAAAGCCTTAAAACAGCACCCTGTTAGAATCTTTATGAAATAATCCCATGTGCATGCAAAATACTAAAAAATGTACATGTGCCAGAGTACAGCAGTGACGTCAGCACCAGTAGCTGAAGAGGGCTTGCCAGAAGAGGATGGCGACATTCGCAAGAGACAGGCCCACGTAAACTAGAAAAATGGTCAGAGTTGTGGCAACTGACATTTAATGTGGATAAGTGCAAGATAATGCATCTTGGACGTAAAAACCCAAGGGCAGAGTACAGAATATTTGATAGAGTCCTAACCTCAACATCTGAGGAAAGGGATTTAGGGGTGAATATTTCTGATGACTTAAAGGTAGGCAGACAATGTAATAGAGCAGTAGGAAATGCTAGCAGAATGCTTGGTTGTATAGTGAGAGGTATTGGCAGTAGAAAGAGGGAAGTGCTCATGCCATTGTACAGAACACTGGGGAGACCTCACTTGGAGTATTGTACACAGTACTGGAGACCGTATCTTCAGAAGGATATTGATACTTTCGAGAGAGTTCAGAGAATGGCTACTGCACTGGTTCATGGATTGCAGGATAAAACTTACCAGGAAAGGTTAAAGGATCTTAACATGTATAGCTTGGAGGAAAGACAAGACAGGGGGGATATGATAGAAACATTTAAATACATAAAAGGAATCAACACAGTAAAGGAGGAGACCATATTTAAAAGCAGAAAAACTACCACAACAAGAGGACATAGTCTTAAATTAGAGGGGCAAAGGTTTAAAAATAATACCAGGAAGTATTCCTTTACTGAAAGGGTAGTGAATGCATGGAATAGCCTTCCAGCTGAAGTGGTAGTGGTTAACACAGTAAAGGAGTTTAAAGTGGCACTGTCATGCCGAATCCAGTTTTTTTTTTTTAACCCCCCTCCCGCCTCCACTACATCCAATCGACCCCCTAGTCACCCCCAAATGCCCCTAAGCCCCCCAGATTACCTCTTTTTAATTCTTTATTTTCTGCCCCGATCTATATTCAGGGCGCCGCCATCTTTGTGTGGGTAGGTGAAGTCCCTGTGGGACACGTCATCTACCCACACTGCACAGACTGTGAGATTCCCGCACATGCCCAGTGAAACACCTGGACATGCGAACGGGAATTTCATCTATTCATTCATTCATCAGACAGACGAATGAATGAATAGAAAAAATCAGATGAACAAACTAACACTGTGTATCAGTGTTCGTTTGTTCGTTCAGTTTATTACAAGGAGGGAGCTACCAGCGTGCAGCTCCCTCCTTGTAATATGTAACTATAGAAGCGGCAGGAAGCAGAGCTCCCCACCACTTCATAAGCCCGCCAGGTCCCCCCCTCACTCTATGGGGGTCAATATGACCCCCATAATAGCACAAGGGAGATTTAAAATCTCCCCAATTCCCCTACTCGCTATACCGCGAGTAGGGGCATGTCCACTAAACAGTGAGTGGGGTGGGGGCCGGGGGGGAGGACAATAGGTCCCCCCCCCAATTGTTTTATTAGGGCCCCCACCCACCGCTCAGGGGTGGGGGCCGGGGGGGGAGGGCAGTAGGTCCCCCCCCTTATTGTTTTATTAGGGCCCCCACCCACCGCTCAGGGGTGGGGGCCAGGGGGGGGAGGACAGTAGGTCCCCCCCCTTATAGTTTTATTAGGGCCCCCACCCACCGTTCAGGGGTGGGGGCCAGGGGGGGAGGACAGTAGGTCCCCCCCTTATTGTTTTATTAGGGCCCCCACCCACCGCGCAGGGGTGGGGGCCAGGGGGGGAGGACAATAGTTCCCCCCCTTATTGTTTTATTAGGGCCCCCACCCACCGCGCAGGGGTGGGGGCCGGGGGGGAGGACAAGACGTCAAATGGTAAGTTTAATTTTTTTTTTTTACAGGTTAATTATTTTATTCCCCCCTCACTATTTTTAGGGTGAGGGGGGTAGGTAGGGGGATAGAATGTTTTGGGTGGGGGGGGGGTGACTAGGGGCTTGGGACCCCTAGTCACCTTGATGGGGGCGGGGGTTCATTTCGGGCCCCCACCCACCGCGCAGGGGTGGGGGCCGGGGGGTAGGACAATAGGTCCCCCCCCCTAATTGTTTTATTAGGGCCCTCACCCACCGCGCAGGGGTGTTGGCCAGGGGGGATGGAGGACAATAGGTCCCCCCCCCTTATTGTTTTATTAGGGCCCCCACCCACCGCTCAAGGTTGGGGGCCGGGGGGGAGGACAGTAGGTCCCCCCCCTTCTTGTTTTATTAGGGCCCCCACCCACCGCTCAGGGTTGGGGGCCAGGGGGGGAGGACAGTAGGTCCCCCCCCTTATTGTTTTATTAGGGCCCCCACCCACTGCGCAGGGGTGGGGGCCAGGGGGGGAGGACAGTAGGTCCCCCCTTATTGTTTTATTAGGGCCCCCACCCACCGCGCAGGGGTGGGGGCCGGGGGGGGAGGACAATAGGTCCCCCCCCTAATTGTTTTATTAGGGCCCCTACCCACCGCTCAAGGTTGGGGGCCGGGGGGGAGGACAGTAGGTCCCCCCCCTTATTGTTTTATTAGGGCCCCCACCCACTGCGCAGGGGTGGGGGCCAGGGGGGGAGGACAGTAGGTCCCCCCTTATTGTTTTATTAGGGCCCCCACCCACCGCGCAGGGGTGGGGGCCGGGGGGGGGGAAGACAATAGGTCCCCCCCCTAATAGTTTTATTAGGGCCCCCAACCACCGCGCAGGCGTGGGGGCCGGGGGGAGGACAATAGGTCCCCCCCCTAATTGTTTTATTAGGGCCCCCACCCACCGCTCAAGGTTGGGGGCCGGGGGGGAGGACAGTAGGTCCCCCCCCCCCCTTATTGTTTTATTAGGGCCCCCACCCACTGCGCAGGGGTGGGGGCCAGGGGGGGAGGACAGTATGTCCCCCCTTATTGTTTTATTAGGGCCCCCACCCACCGTGCAGTAGTGGGGGCCAGGGGGGAGGACAGTAGGGTCCCCCCCATCTTTAACCCCCGCGCAGGAGGGGGGGGGGGGAGTGTTTGTTTGTTTGTTTGTTTTTTTCCCTTCAGATTAGAGGCAGTGCTTATACCACAGGGATATCCAATCTGGAGGGAAAAAACAGGCAGGCAAATCTCCAAACATTTAAACCCTCCCCTAATTACCTCCTTTCCCATAAGTAGCAGCTCCTCCTGATCATACCCAGTTCTTTGCCTGCCTCCGGCAGGGGAGGTTAGACAGGAGGTTCTCCAGGAAGCAGGTGAGAAGGGCTGAGGCTCTGGGGGCACTGCTTCCTTCATGTCCGGGTAAGTAGCCTTTAACACGCCGGACGGCGTGGTCCCTCAAGTTTTATGTTGCCGTCTAATGCCGTGCCAGGTGCCGGTCTGACGAAGGACGCAGGCGTGCGTCGGCTGGGAAGTCCTGCGGTGGAACGCACACACAGGTTGCGTTGCGTTCCACTAGGGAGTCGCGGAGCGCTATGCGCATGCGCAATGCGAACCTTGATTCAGGCGCCAAATTTGAACTGGGCGTTCTCTTTTGGTTTCAGGACTTATATGAGCATTTACCAGCAGCAACCTCTGTTTGCCAGGAGCTCTCAGATCGGTTGTAAAGAGTGTTATCTCACCTGCCCTCCAACACACTCTCAGGCCATTTAAGGTAAGACTGATTAAGTTTTTAATTAAATGGGTCCTAGCCTGAATCGATAAGGAGAAAAATTTGATTGTTTTCCCTTTTTTGTTTTCTCTTTTCAGTATGTCTAATCCGGAAAATTTGGATAAAGTTGCTGAAAAGGGGAAATGTTCATCTAAAGCCAAGCATTTAATCTGCTCTGTGTGTAGCCAACCTATGCCAGATGGTTATAAAAAGAAACTTTGCTCAGTGTGTTCTAAAGAAGCTTCAGAGGAAGCAAAAAGAACAGAAATGTCTACTTTCCTCAGCTGGTTGCAACAGAGTATGCAGCAAACATTTGTGGATATGCAGTCGGCTGCATTACAGTCAGTCCAGGCCTCGGTTGCCCAAGATTCGCAAGTTGTAAAACATGCTAAGAAAAGACTGAGATCTTGGGAAGCTTCTGATACTAGTTCAGTAACTAGTGGTTCTGAGTATGAGGAAATTTCAGGTGGTGATTCTTCAGATGAGGAGTTTGCCTTCCCAGATGAAGCAATTGGGAAATTGATTAAAGAAGTGCAGTGCATTTTTGGAATTGAGGAAACAGGGAAAAAGTCCAAAGTGTTTCCTTTTCTCCCACAGATTAAGGAATTGATTTTAAAAGAGTGGAAATTCCCTAGTCACAAGCCGTTTCTGTCTAGACATTTTAAAACTCTTTTTTCCTTAGCATCGGAACAAGACTGTAAGCTGGATACGGTCCCTGTAGTGGACGTTCCTATTGCTCAAATCTCTAAGAAAACTACTTTACCGATTGGAGACACAAGCGGGCTCAAGGATGTCATGGACAAACGCATTGACTCCTCCTTAAAAAAGTTGTTCATATCTTCTGCAGCCCAAGCTAAAGCTTTGATTACGGGGTCATCTGTTGCCAAGGCCCAAAGACTTTGGTTGGAAGAACTAGAAAAAGTTTATACGGGAGAAACTAAGGAAGACCCGGTAAAGCTATTAAAGAATATCAGGATGGCATCTGATTTTTTGGTAGATGCGTCTGCAGAAAGCCTAAAAATTTCGGCCAAGAGTATAGGTACTTCAACAGTCGCCAGAAGAGCGCTTTGGCTCAAAAATTGGTCAGCAGATACAGCATCTAAGAATTCTCTGTGTGACCTATCCTTTGAACCAGGAAGACTTTTTGGTTCAAAACTGGATGAATTGTTAAAACAGATGAAGGAAGGAAGGAAAGCTTTACCAGAATCATTTAAGAAGCAGTTTAGAAGACGTAAAGCGGAGTCGCTTCCCTCATTTAGAAGTTCCTTTCGTAGAAACTATTTCAGGGGTCAGCATAAAAAAGCCTTTGATTATAGGAAGAAGGAAAGATTTTCTGACAGAAGAAATAAAAAGTTATGACGCCAGGCCTGTGGGTGGAAGGCTGAGTCACTTCCTAGAGCACTGGAAAGGAACAACATCAGATCGCTGGGTTCTCACAGTGATAAAACACGGATACGCTCTAGAATTATCACAAGCCCCAATGGAAATTTTCTATGTTCCGAGGTTCATTCTCTAGAGATGAAACTCTCTCTGATGCGAGAAGTATCGACTCTATTACTGAAAAGAGTGGTGGAAGAAGTTCCTCTCAAGGAAAGTTTTCGGGGCACCTATTCAAGACTTTTCTTGGTTCCAAAGCCAGATGGTTCGTTCAGACCCATTTTAGATCTAAAAGCCGTAAACAGGTGGATTATCAAAAAGAAGTTCCTCATGGAAACAATAAAGTCCGCTACTCTGCTTATTCATCCAAAAAGTTGGTTTGCGTCCCTGGATTTAAAAGATGCCTATCTTCATGTGCCCATAGCAGAATCCAGCAAAAGTCTTCTAAGGTTCGCTGTGTGCTGCCGATCAGTAATCAAACATTACCAGTTCAGAGCATTACCTTTCGGCCTGTCATCAGCACCCAGGGTATTCACAAAGCTGCTAGTAGTCGTTTCAGCTTTTCTAAGAGGTATGGGCATCTCTGTCATTCCGTATTTGGACGACTGGCTGTTGATTGCAGAGTCCCAAGGTCAACTACAGCTAGACCTGGGGACAGCGATAGAATCGCTAGAAAAGCATGGCTGGCTAATAAATTTCAACAAATCGGAACTAGTGCCAGTTCAAAGGATCCAGTTCCTGGGTCTGATTTTGGATTCTGTCGCAATGAAGATATTCCTGCCAGAAGAGAAGAAACTAAAAATCAAGCGATTAATTCGGAATCTCAGAAGAAAAATTGTGTTTTCAATCAGAGAAGCCATGGGCTTACTGGGTCTGTTTACAGCCTCAATCCCGGCAGTCGGTTGGGCAAAATCCAGAATGAGACCTCTACAAAGAAACATTCTGCAAGTCTGGAATCGACAGGAACTCGGCCTGGATGGGCTTATGAGGTTCAACAAGCTAACTTTGAGAAGTCTGCAGTGGTGGACATCTTCTCGATTCCTGCACGAGGGTCTGTCATTCCGGATGAAGTCCTTCACTATAATTACGACAGACGCCTCTGCCCTGGGCTGGGGGGCCCATCTGGGAGACATCAAGAAGCAGGGGTCCTGGCAAGAGAAGGATATGAAAAATTCCTCGAACTTCAGGGAATTAAAGGCCGTGTGGATGGCACTCTTGGCATTTCAGATGCTTATCAAAGATCGACATATTCAAATCCGCTCAGACAATCGAACGACAGTGGCATATTTGAACAGACAGGGAGGTACGAGATCAACAAAGTTAGAAAGCCTTTGTTCAATGATCATGCTGTGGTCAGAAGTGCACCTGATGTCAATTTCAGCAGTTCACATTTCAGGGAAATTCAATGTGGTGGCAGATGCCCTGAGCAGGCATCATTTGAAACAAGCAGATTGGTCCCTGTCATGCAGAACTTTCAAGTTCATCACAGACCGCTTCGGTGTTCCGGAGATAGATCTGATGGCTTCCAGAATGAACAGGAAGACAGGACGTTTTGCATCCCTAAATCCAACAGACAGGCCGGATATCATAGATGCCCTGTCAGTTCCATGGAAGTTCAACCTGGCTTATGCCTTTCCGCCAGTAGTGCTTATTCCCAGAATACTTCAAAAAGTAAGACTGGAAAGTGTACGTATTATCCTTATCCTTCCATGGTGGCCAAGAAGAAGTTGGTTCTCGGTTCTCCTGAATTTTCCAGGGGCCACATTTTGGAAGCTCCCACTTTCAAGAGAAATACTAGAGGACGCCATGGTGCCTCTGCCGACCCTTCGAAGATTCCATTTGACGGCCTGGTTTCTGAACGCCAGATTCTAGAGAGCAACGGTCTGGATACTGAAGTGATAAAGATCCTGTTGGCAACTAACAAGGAATCTACTTCAAAGATCTACGCTAGAATTTGGAAGATATTCTGTCAGTGGTGTTGTAGATTTAAAGTCAACCCTGTTTCCGCATCCATCCAGAAGATTCTAAGTTTCCTTCAGATGGGATTTGCTAAAGGTCTTAAACCTGCTTCATTGAAATTGCAGGTTTCTGCTATCAGTTTCTTCTCCCTCAGATGCTTGGCCTCTAATATTCTGATTTCGAGGTTCTTCAGAGCTCTAACTCGTTTGGTGCCCTATGTTAGGGAAACCTATCCTCCCTGGGATCTTAACTTGGTTCTTTCAGCGCTTTGTGAGCCGCCCTTTGAACCATTGGAGGAAGCTTCCCTGAAGATTATTTCGTTAAAAACTGTCTTTTTGGTGGCTATTACATCAGCTAAAAGAATTTGTGAGATTCAAGCTCTTCGGGCGAATTTTCCTTTGTTAGTTTTCCATCAGGACAAGGTGGTTCTAAAGCTCGATCCTTCTTTTATACCTAAAGTTTTTTCGGTTTCGAACGTCAACCAGGAAGTGGTCTTACCGACTTTTTGTCAGAATCCATCTAATGCCTTGGAAAGCAAATTTCACTGCCTAGACGTAAAGAGATGTCTTTTACAATACCTAAAATCTACGGAATCCTTCAGGAAGGATAATAGTCTTTTTGTCCTATTCAGAGGCACTAGGAAAGGCATGAAGGTTTCGAAGAGTTCTCTGGCTAGATGGCTGAAGGATTGTATTCTGTTGGCTTATTCCAAGAATGGCATGGAACATCCAGGCCCTATAAAGGCCCACTCTACTAGAGCGGTTTCGACGTCTTGGGCTCTCCGAGCAGCTGCATCTCCCTCTCAGATTTGTTCGGCTGCTACTTGGTCCTCTCTCCATACTTTCTCAAGACACTACAAGTTGGACATACTGGCCTCGGAGGATGCTGCTTTTGGGCGCAAGGTGCTTCAAGCTGTAGTGAAATGAACCCGCCCTCAGGATCTGCTTTATTATATCCCTGTGGTATAAGCACTGCCTCTAATCTGAAGGGAAAAACATAAATTTTACTTACCGTAAATTTCTTTTTCCTGAAGATTAGAGGCAGTGCTACATTCCCGCCCCTTTTTTTCTAATAAACTCAGTAATTTTGCAGTTATTTGGCTTATGTATTTTCTGGGTATGATCAGGAGGAGCTGCTACTTATGGGAAAGGAGGTAATTAGGGGAGGGTTTAAATGTTTGGAGATTTGCCTGCCTGTTTTTTCCCTCCAGATTGGATATCCCCTGTGGTATAAGCAGTGCCTCTAATCTTCAGGAAAAAGAAATTTACGGTAAGTAAAATTTATGTTTTTTTTTTTTTTTTTTACAGTGAGCAGCCACAGGCTGCTCACTGCTTACTAGACATGCCCCTACTCGCGATATAGCGAGTAGGGGCATATTATTTACTAATACTAAGTAATCTTTACTTAGTATTAGTAAAGTTGGCTGAAAGACCAATTCAGGTATTTCAGCCTTTTAGTAGATAGCTCCCTGATACCGTGGGAATTAGGGAGTTATCTACTAAGCGGCTGCAAGATGCAGCCGCGTCAATTAATAGGATCGGAATTTCATTCATTAGAATGAAATTCCGATACAAACAAAGTACCGAATTGCATCCTAACACCAATGGAGAAACTCTTCTCATTCTGTTAGGATGCAATTCGGCAGTTTTGCCGGCGTTCTGTCTAAGTGACAGGACGTTCGGCAATACTGACAGGAAGCATTGTGGGAACAGGGAGGAAAGCTAGGGATCATGGGAAAATTGCTCTGACCAGCGGAAATTAAGCACACTTTGCTCCTCCGCTGGTCAAGCAGAGGAATCCTCCATAAGACAAAGAGTCCCTACTTTGTCTTATGATTTTAAAGAAAACTAAAGAAGACAGGAAGAAAAGAATAACAGATCCCGAGAGAGGGGGAGAAGAGGAAGAGATTGAGGAAAGGTAAGTTCTGCATGACAGTGCCGCTTTAAGCATGTGTGGGATAGGCATAAGGCTATCCTAGGTATAAGATCAGGGACTAATTAAGTATTTAAAAAAAAAAAAGAAATGGGCAGACTAGATGGGCCGAATGGTTCTTATCTGCAGTCACATTCTATGTTTCTATGTAAGTAGAACTCACCTTTGCCTGTCCCGAGACGGTGACAGTGCCATTTTAAAACAAAACGGGAAAAACACTTGATTTTTATCTCTAAACAATTTTTTCTTCGTATTTATAACTCTGATGTTGGTTCTATTTATTTATTTGTCAATCTTGTTCACTTACAGGAGCTCCTTCACAGCCAATGTGAACATTGGCTCCTGATGGCAAAAAGGGTTACTTTTAAGAGTAACAGTTTATGGGTCTGTTGAAAGATCATGTGAGGATGATACATAATTATCATATACATTCCTTTCAGATGTTTTGTTCTGACATACATACCCTGGAATGTCTCTCTTCTGTATACATTTTCCCCTGCAGCTGTTTATCTGACTGTGTATGGCAGCAGCGTTGTTCATTTCTGCAGAAAATCTAATTGGATCTCTTCTATGCTGCAGAGTTCCAAAGTAGGAGAAAAACAGATTTATGGGCACCAAACTCTTATCTAATTAGCAGCTAGTGGTTTATGACACTCTGTGTGCTAGAAATGCATGTTTATGTTTCAAAGCTTTATTATGTGTAATGCAGAAAGGTGCAATACATAGAATGGACACGCAGGTCCTAAAAGCAATACACTTACAGCTTACAGAATAGTCAACAGTACATGGTATCAACAAAGCAGAGGAAATAGCTGCAGTGTACTCGTTATAATTAAATTCTGGTTTAGTGAACTGTATAAGCATCTTACGGCTTTGGGTATGTGAAGTGACTGCTAATCGCCTTTTTTGGTTTATTTGGTTGTTTTTTTGTTTTTGTGTCTGTTTACGGACAGAGAGATTCCTGCTTGCCTATCTGGGCAGGAGTAGAAATGCATGTTTGATTAGCAGGCGCATGCTATTCATCAAGAACTATTGCTCTAAGAATGTTAACCCACACCATGACAAACTACATTTGAAACCAGAAGCCTGTTCGTTTTGCGCTGTGACGCCTAGGCTTGTCATTTTTACTATATCCTTTACATGGTTGATATCTTGCTGGTCACAAATTATTAAATGACCTAGATAAAGTTTAATTCATTATGAATACAGATACAAGGTTTGTCTATCTTATTCAGTTTGCAGACACAACTATTGTTGCTTAGAAGCAGGTTGAAAACAATACGGTTTTGGGGGTTATGAGGGCAAAGATAATGAGCAGCAAGAGAATAGAACACCTCTATTCACCTCTTGTATTCAGAAGAGTTGCCCATTATGATTCTGTCTACAAGGACAAAAGAAAACGCCTACCAACGCAATACAGGTTTGTTTATTGTTTTTATTTTTTTAGGGCACAGGGGGCATTAGTTTTTAGATATATGTATTGGAAAGAATACTGTACTTTGTACCTGCCAAGGTTTAGTAGTTAAATGGACACAATAGTCACCAGAACAACTACAGCTTATTGTATTTGTTCTGGGGAGTAAAATCATTCCCTTCAGGCTTTTTGCTGTAAACACTATCTTATCAGAGAATGTGCATTATTTACATTGCCCCCTAGGGATACCTTCACTGGCCACTCCTCAGATGGCTACTAGAGGTGCTTCATGGGGCCGTGCTGCACACTGTGCAGCATTGCCATTCAGTGTTTCCACCCTCTGCATGGAGACACTGAGTTTTCCTCATACATATGTATTGATTCAATGCATCTATTGGAGAAAATGCTGACTAGCTAGGACTGTGTTTGGCTTGTGCTGGCTCTGCCCCTGATCTGCCTCCTTGACCGTCTCAGCCAATCCAATTCATGATTCCATGAGCATAAGGAAAGGTGCATCGGTAACTATGGCATTACTACATGATGTCAGTCACGACTTGAACACTGAATGAGTGCAATAGAAAAACTGCCACTGACGTCTTTTATATATTTTAATAATCAGACAGGGTTTGCATCCTGAATGATAAAAACTTTTACAATCGTGAAAGGATCGATTGATTTTTATGATTTCCTATGATATGGTCTTCTGTTTCGTATTCGATTTGGTTGAAACAGTCTTAAAACAAGTTAAGGAATAGTGAAGATACCATATTTTTCAGAATGGATACAGTATTTTACCCTACAATTTGTGGTTAAAAATTTTAAATAAATAAAAACTGCTTCCATAGCATACACTAAACATTAAAGATACGCTATAATCACCAGAACAACTACTACGTATTGAATTTATTCTGGTGAGTTATAATCTTTCCTTGCAGGCTTTTTGCAGTAAACACTGCCTTTTCAGAGAAAATGCAGTGTTTGCATTAGTCTAGTGAAAACTCCACTGGCCACTCCTCATGTGGCTATTAGACGTGCTTCCTGGGGCAGTGCTGCACTGCCATTCAGTGTCTTCACCCTTTGCATGCAGACACTGAACTTTCCTCATAGAGATGCATTGATTCAGTGCATCTCTCCAATGAGATGCTGATTTAGCCAGGGTTGTGTTTGACTTGTGCGGGCTCTGCTCCTGGTCTGCCTCATTGACAGTCTCAGCAAATCCTGTGGGAAAGCTTTGTGATTGGCTGAGAGAATCACTTATGACTATGTCAGCTGTAAGCAGGCAGATCAGGGACCGAGCATGCAGCTGCAGACTTGAATATAAGTAAAAGTTTACTATATTTAGGGATACAGGGGGGCTAGATGGTCGTTTTAACACTACTGGGTCTGGAATACATGCTTGTGTTCCTGACCCTATAGTGTTCCTTTAAATAACTTGCAGATTGCAGCTACAGGTGTGTGCGTATTTGTGTATATAGACACCCTTTATGTGAGTGCTGTAAGTTGTAATTTAGCAAGGTAAAGGTTAAAATAAAAATAAACTACAAGTAAAAAAAAAAACTAAAAACAAACAACTAATAATATAGCTATGGTCTTTTCGTCCATCAATAATTGTGTCATTAAGAGAATGGCAGAAATATGTTGGGATAAACCGTGCAAAGCAACCTCAAGATCTTTTTTTATAATGTATTCTGGACACCAGGAGCCCATTTCTTAGTGACATGGCGAACATTTGCCCAAGGTTTATCATATCCTCTCAAAAATTATTATATTAATCATTCTGTATGTAAAGGTCTGAATTATTCTTAAATAAATTTAAAAAAAAGTGTTTAATACCCACGTTTGTCATTCTTGCTTTTCCTCCTGACATATTAACCGGCTAGAAAAAAAAGCATGTTGCATATACAATCTCCATAAAAGAAACGGTTAGTAGTTTATTGTGCATGCTGTCTTTGAAAATATTATTTTAGACATGTTTGCAAAGATTTAATTGTTGCTTGCTGTGTTGGTGCAACATAACTCGTTATGGACAGCCCGCTGTTCCTTGCTGTATGTTTTCCTTTCTCTAATTTAAAAGGCTTTTCTAAAGTTTTGCCCTGCTGTTAATGTTTTACCAGATTTTATTTGGCTCCTTGCGTTTCTTTGTTGATGCAGTTACAACCAACCGTGAGAGATCCACTGCATTATAAAGGGATAAAGGAAGTGAGTCTAGGATTTAAGCAAGACAGTTCTTGGCTCATAAATATATTATTTATAAAGCACCAACAAACTTTGCAGTGCTGTACAGTAGGTGGACTAACAGACAAGTATGTGCAGCAAGACTAGTTGGACGCACAGGGACAGAGGGTGTTGAGGGCCATGTTTAACCGGGCTAACATTCTAGAGGGAGTGAGGTCAAGTGGCACAAGAGGTAAGAATAGGATGGATTTCATGTATGTGAAAAGTAGGTTGCTAGAACAGTTTACAATGGAGGCTTAGTGTTTTTTTTTTTTTGATTACACAGTTGCAGAAGAGGAAGCAAGGTGGGTTACCAAGGTGTGGAAAGGGAACGCTATTAACAGTTTAGGTGATATGCTTTCCTAAAGAACTGTGTTTTCAATAAATGGAGTCTGCGGGAGAGTCTAAAGGAGTAGGGAATGGAGTCGCATAGGAATCTTGAAGGTAAGCGCCAGAGGTGCATGTACGAACAGAGGATAGACACGCAGATCTTCATAAGAGCATAGGGGCCTGGACAGAGAACATACTTGTGTATTAGAGAGGATAGGTAGGTAGGTAGGGGCAATGCTATGTAGAGATTTTTAAGCAAATACCAGATTGTAAATTGAGCCCTATATCTTACGGGAAGCTAGTGTAAGGACGGACAGAGAGTTGAGGTATGGGCAGACATGAAGAGGAGTCTCTCCACCGCATTCATTATAGACTGTAATGGGGCATTACTCAATACTTTTGTCAGGGCTGTTTCAATAGGAATGAGTGTGGAATTCAGACTAAAGCAGGTCAAACAGAGTTGGATTCAATGAATTTTGCCAATCTTGCATACACCACTCTAGGAAGGTTCTTGAAGGCAAATGGTAGTGATAGAGGCAGTAGTTGGACTTAGTTTGGGTTAAGGTTAGGCTTTCTTTTTATTTATTTTTTTATCGGGGTTATGGTTGCATGCTTGAAGGGTAAAGGAAATTTGCCAGAGGTTGAGTGAATATTTTAGTGAGGATACAGTGCATATATATTTATAAAAATTGACTGCCTTCCAAAGCCCCTGGTTATAATAAATGTCCTCACATTATCACATTTCTATTAAGTGCTGCATAGGAAACGGTCTGCCAGATTATCTCCTCTAAAATGGAATTCAATAAAGAGCATTATTAGATAATTCTGAATGTGTATAGTCTAGCATAACATTTCAAGATAGAAATTAGTTACCGGTAACTATCATCTTTAGGTAATCAAATGAGGTGATACCAGAATTACACTGTTTCTACATCATTATCTTACAGAACCGTTTTTTAATGCTGCTTTATGACTCGTGGCATACATTTTCTTAAAATTCTATGTTATAGGACATGTTTATTAATGCAAAACATTGAAATAAATAGGCAAACCAAAGTTTCTCTATGTTTACCATTTAGTCTAATACATTTCCAGATTCTGCTTAAGTATGTGCATATATGTGCGTAAATCTTTACTGATATCTGTGAGAAGAGAATATTTTTTTTATAACAAAGGTCCATTTCAGAGAGGGACTGTGCCACTTGGCGTTATCACTGAAAGTGGTGTGTCTGCTTACTACGTGGGTATCTCAATCTGCTTCCATGGAAAGTACACTTTATCATCTCTGGATTATCCTTATCTGCTTCCTGTAGTTGTTGATGCATCCATGCCCTACAAGTATCTCATTAACCTTCTGGTTATTGCTTTTTAGGTCAAATATCACAGAATACTTAATCCTCCATAGGTAATGGACCAATTTAAAATCCATTATTATTAGTAGTATTATTATCATTATAATAATTTATTTTTATTTTTTATTTTTTTGTAATTCTTTATTTTATTTGTGCATAAGGTGCACAGGCAGTTTTGCACCGCCACAATAGCTGGTGAAAACCGTGTTAAACATATGAGTACATTAGTGTGGCATCAAGAACTTTGCACATTGTTTTTTTTTTTATAAAACAAGGTTAGTAAACAGAATGTATCAGAGACCGTGCTTATCTGACTATGTGATCAAAATTAAAGCTTTTCTTTTGGTAGAGTATGTCAGACAAGAGAAGTTTGTTATAAACCTCTAGTTAGGTTCATGCATCAAAGCATTAGGAGATGAATACATTCAAACATTAACAAGCTGAGGTACAGGATTAAGTGCACGGCGTAACCTTAGGCAAGTGTGACTGTAAGGTCGCGAGGATGAGCATATATAATGTTGGTATTCCACAGCATATAGCATTGCCTCATTTTTATAGTAAATAAACAGACATAAATTTACAGGCTATGCTGACCTAGCAGAACTGCCATACTGATCATATGTATGGGATGCTGCCCAACAGGCTAGATATACTAAGTGGCAATAACAGGCGAGTTGCAGGAGTTACTGACAGAGGAAAGCACTATGCCCGTGCAACTTAAGAGTATATTAAATGTTGGCCATGCTATTCTAATAGTGCCATCGTGCCTATCAAGGTGGTGCATAACTAAAAATACATAGAAAAAAGTTTGTTACAAACGGGATGACAGCGTGGTAGTTACTGCCTTTTCAGGAAGTACGTTGTCTCCGTGCAGGATCACAGTCCGTCTGCGGTGTAAACTGCCTTGGTTAACCAATGCCGGCTTTGGAGGCTTGACAGGTGAGCCATGTGCAGGGTTGGTGCTGCAGCCATGTTCTCTTGCCAGTGTGATCTGGAGGGGCATGCCCCCCACGCCTTTTGCCGGTATGGAGCTGTGCTTCATGTGGGGAGTCCCTGTGGCTGTCGGCTCGGGTTTGTGTGTGCAGAGACGAGCTGTGCTGGCCAGAGAGTTCCGACAGTGCTCGGAGGTGAGTAGGTCGGGCGGGATTAGTAATCTCGCTTTGTTGTGTGTGATGGTGAGTGCTGGATTCTGAGAGGCAGGTCTCCGATTCCCGCCATTTAAAGTTCTGAGGTAGGCTCCGTCTAGGGGGGCGCCTTAGGTGCTCGGGGTGGGCAATTAATCAGGTGGCATCGGGTGGACGGATGGATCCATGCTGCCACTCTTCGCAATGCTAGCTTAGAATGCCGGTCCCTGGTACGAAGCGTAGTCCCCATGGAGGCATATAGTCTGTCAAAGAATTCCAGGGTTTGCTTGGGTGGCTTGATGAGGGTGCGTTTTGCTGCCATTTTGCTTGGACCCCTGATGGCCCTTTTGTTTGTAGTTTCCGTCGCTTGTGTGAGCCGCGTTGCAGGGGCAGTAGTCCCCAGTGTGGACCGGGATATCTGGGGTGGGCGGGGGGGGGGGGGGTAGCAGGGCTGCATCTCGTTTACGCTTTTGAGCAGGTCCCTGGCCGGGGGATCGGCCGCCTCCCCCGGGCCTCGTGCTCCACTTTAGTTTAGGCCTCATGGCCGGTTCAGGTACTCTTTCTGAGTTTTGGTGCAGGACTGGTATCGTCTTGTTCCCCGTGTGGTCCTGTGTTGTTTTCTGTGCATCTTGTGTCGTTAGCATGCCGTGGATGGTTGGGATTTTCGTTTTTGTGCCCGCTGTTGTGAGAGCTCTCAGAGAGCACGTCCGGCCATCTTGGCTGTCAGGCCCCGCCTCTCATTTATTTATTTTTTAAACATTGTTTTGTTAATTTTCTATAGAAACCGTGATGCACTGGGGATGACTATCATTTTGAATGCATTATAGTGCTAATTCTGCATTACATGGAAAATAATATTAATACCCGAACCGACGGTTCTTCTAACATTGAACGCTACTCAATGAGTAACGTTATACTACATAAGAAGCAACATCCTTACTCACCTCCTGCTGCATGTAGCGAGTCAAGATACTGTCCCTATTATTCCTGAACAAGAATATACACTATACTGACACTTAGCATGCATTGAATACCACTTCTTTGCCGCTTCCTGCTGCTTACGATATTGACTTTAGCAGTCATTTGTACCTACATATCTAATGTATTTGCTACACTTACAACCGAACCACTGAATGTTGCAACTGCTTCACAAACATATTGCTGTCCTGTTACATTGAAACGATCAGTATACTATCCCTGCTGTTACTGCAAAATGTTACTTGTTATAAGGATACTTAGCCTGAATTATAGGAACTGTGTTGGCTGCAATCTTTTAACATGTCCAAGCAATTGAGACCTATGTGTCTAGTTTATCTGCTGCATACTCAATTGTACTAGTGACTGCTACAACCTTGCTCAAAAAAATAATTATATTTATAAAGTTGATTCAGGTCCCTAAAATCTTCAAGGTCTGCAGAGACTAGGAAGAGGCTAGGGTTTCTCATCAAATCCTGGCCACCTCATTGTGTTTAAAACAGGCACTGTGCATATTTCATAAATCTTTTCCCATTAGTATATTTAGTTTAATTGCTGCAAATACAAAAACAAAAGAAAAAAAAAAAAAAACGAAACACATATGAAACTACTTGCTTTGCTTGCAGAGTAGGTTCATTCCACTTGTACAAGTTCCCTTGTACAATGCTATGAGAGAACCTGTCAAAGTCACTTACAAGACGTAGGAGATGAAGTCCTTTTCAGCTGTGATTTTTTTTTTTTTTTTTTTTTTTTTTCTGCTTCCCAATGACCTCTTTGTTGAGGGCTGGCAGTATACAAAGATGTTGTGAAGTTTGTAACTCACTGAAACTGTGATTTAAGGAAGACAATAACCTGGAATTTCTTGCACTATAATAACGTAACACAAGTGCATGTAGTACCCATTTCATACAATAACGTGTCATATTTTTAAAATTCTATACATTTTCTCTCATCCGAATGCATGGAAACGTTAATAAGAAGGGGTAAGGTAAGCTAACCATCGCCCCTACATTTCCGGATATTCTGAGACTATATTTGTTGGAGTGAGGCTCGTGAAGAGGATTGTTTAAAATAAACAATGGTGTAAGAACTGTAGGTTTTCAATTCCAGCCACCAATCCATAATTGTTTGTGATACATATTTGATTGATTTTGACAGATAGTACTCAGGCCTTGCGCCCTATAGTCCTCTTTTGTTTCCAACAGTGTTGAGGGTGATGGTTAATGAGAGGAGCGGTCTTGAGGCCATAGACTGAGTATAGGTTCAATCTTTGCAAGTTTTTAGAAAAAAATAAATGTCACCATTAATTTAGTAGGATGCACCTGAAATAGTCTGAGGAAATGGCTACTGAATGTAAATAAATAATGAAAACTTTTATGAATAAAAGTTACTTATGAAGTCTTCATTTTTAATACAAGTGTGTGTGTGTGTATATATACTGTATGAAAGACCTGTTTGAAGGGTTCTTCTGAGCACTTTAAAACTTTTCAAAATTAAAAAAAGACGCGTAAACACTACACCTGTTCTTATTTGTTAAAATTGCTGCAACTGTAAGACATTGTCCCAGAACTGTCAGTCAGGCAGCTGGAGATCTGTGATTTAGGTTTGGTGTTGTCAGTATTGTTCGGCATGGACCTTTTATTTTCTCCTCCCTGAAGACAATGCAGATTCAAGGTTGCAAACATGCAGCCCTGTCGATCAGCACACACAGCCCAATTTCACAATTTTTTTTCTAGCAGTCCTATTTATCCTGTGTGCTAAGCCCAGCTTCTGAGGAAAAAAATATTCATCCCATTAATCCTAGCTGGCCAGTGACTCCTGATTGGTGGGACCTCTTCGTGGTGAAGAAAAGGTCATTTTAGCTGCAGTCAGTTTAACCAAGTTGTGAACTGGGATTGCAGAAGAATAAGTATTTGTTTGAATTAATTTACTGTTTTTTTTCCCCCATTATTTTTAATGCATTTAAAAATATTGTTTACCTTTACCATATGCTTATATCACATTTATTAAGAAGTTAAAATATGCAATTTTATACTCCAAGGTAAATACTATGGTATTGGAATAACTAGAACATGTTAGGACCCCAGAGGTGCAGGATAGGTTCTTGGCATCATCTCAATCTTTTATACTTCTTAGATTAATATAATTAGTTCTGTTAAGCTAAATGATAATTTTGGTATGTATATATTTGATAGCAGAAGAGGCTTTTTGAAAAGAAAAAAAAAAAAACCTCTTTATTATTGATATAACATTCTTATTTTTTTTTTTTTTCTTAAACACCCTCAAGACATTGATGGAACACTATATAGCGTTAGGAATACAGGTTGTGTACAATAGTGTTATATGTCCCTAACTTATTAGGTCCCCCATCCTCCGCTCTTGAAAGGGTTAAAAATCCCCACCCCCCTCTTTCCAGCGACTAGGTCTCCTCCTGCCACAATGTCATGCTGGTGGGGGAACCTAATGTGCATACGCGGCAAGCACCCTGCATGCATTAGAGCTCCCCATAGGAATTTTAAGACATTGGACGTCCCCATGCAAAGCATGAGGATGTCCAATGTTATTTCACAGAGTAGACTGAAGTCAGCTGCTAAAGTTATCTTAACCCTTCAATGTAAACATCAAGGAGATGAATGGTCTAAGTACCTATAATGTTCTTTTAACCTCAGATTCATTCACAGCGAAGGAGAGATTTTCTATACTAAAATAATTAATTGGTATAACACACCAAAATTTAAATAAAGATAATTCTATTAGTTATATATTAATTCTATATTGTCTTACCAGTGTATGGGATTTAACCTACGCATCACATTTCAGAAAACAAAACTATTTTCTATGCTTGTTTAGAAAAAAAAGTAGAAATATAGATAGCGGCAATATTGGCAGTGATTAGTTATATATCTGTATGGTGGTGTAAGGCTTATTCAATTAATTCTAAATATGTTGAAAACTATCGTAATCTAATCTAACCTAACCTAACACGGCTTCATTAGTGCTAATGCTATTGACCTTTTGGAAAGTAGATGCACCTGCTGTGTTATGCCGTGTTCCATGTTTCATCTCATTACTGCCATCTTAATTGTGTAAGCGTTCTCTGTAGAGATCTGAACCTTTTCATATTTGGCATTCATCTCCCCAACGTATCACGAAGTGCTTTACAATTTTAATATAGGATAGAATAAAAAAATAAGAGACAAACTATTAAAACAAATTTAGGAGTAATAAGAGGTTATTAAGGACCTTGTTAACTTGAGCCAAATTTAGAGGGGCTGAGGTATAAAACCACAAGACGGACATTCAGTCAGTCAAATACCATGTTGTACAAAGGCCTCACCAATTGTATTGACCAAAACTGGTAAAAAAAACATTTTTTAACGTGTGTGTGTGTGTGTGTGTGTGTGTACACACACACACATCCACTATACCGGGGTAGGCAACTTTCAGCATTCAAAATGTTGTGAACTACATCTCCCTAATGCACTTCTAGCTATAATACTGGCAAGACGCCAGGAGAGATGTAGTGCCAAAAGTTTCATACCCCTACATCCACTGTACACACATGCGGGGGTGTATTTACCACAAGGCAAACAAGGCATTTGCCT
The DNA here is from genome assembly GCF_036172605.1 of Pelobates fuscus. Classification (NCBI taxonomy): domain Eukaryota; kingdom Metazoa; phylum Chordata; class Amphibia; order Anura; family Pelobatidae; genus Pelobates; species Pelobates fuscus. Next base: position 270,678,295 of record NC_086317.1, on the reverse strand, counting down.
AGGGCGGCACTTTCAGGGGGGGGCAGCAAAAAACGCCCCCCAGTGCCCAGGTAAATGCCTTGTTTGCCTTGTGTACTGGGAGGCTCAAGAGCTGGCTGCCACCTTAGGGCCCCCTCTAGGTGTTAACATACTGATATTCTAGCCGGGCGATGAGGGAGATATGTCCTTTTAGATTAAAAAAAATATTAATAATTAGTGAATGTATGAGAAAGTGTGTGTGTGTGTGTGTGTGTCTGGCAGTGAGGATGTTTGTGACTGTCAGTGAGTGTGTGTTTATGTCTGTCATTGTGAGTGTCTGTCCTTGTGTGTGTGTGTGTCTGTCAGTAAAAAAAAAAAAAGGCCTTGACACGAATTGGTGGGGCAAATTTAGATAAGGGGGTGCCGAATTTAGTTGTGCCTAGGGCGCAGCGCAAATCCAGAATACACCACTGCACACATGCATCCTTGTGGGAGGACCCAGAGTTTGGCCCTGTGGGCAGACATGGGGGACAGGGCAGTGGCATTGAGCTGTGTAAGGTGCCCCATAATTTCTGCTGGCAGTCCTGTGCACAACCAATAACTTTCAAATGTAAGACGTAGTGTTTACTTGCGAAGTGATGTAGGTTCTAAAAGAAAAAAAACATGATATGCACAAGCCTATTTCTGGAACAATTTGCAAGAAAATGAATCAGAAAGGAGTAACTGGTTTATGTCTAAATTGAGATAAGAGCACTTTAGATAGCAGAGCTGTAATCTGAAATGAAAGCAAAGTAGTTTTTTTTTATTTTATTTTTTATCAACACTATTCTCATTATTTCACATAGTACTCTTGAATAAAGTATTTGCTCGGTAACACAATTTTGTAAAATCTTTTAGCTATGGCATGAAGTGTAGTCAAATGGAATGTAGATACAGTGCCTCTTACCTAACAGATTCCATGCATAGGACTGGGAAATGTAAAATAGTTATTCCAAGCATCATGACCCCTCCAGTGATTTGAAGTGGTCTTGGTGCCTGGAGTCTGTGCAATGTTTTACTGTGAAAATATGCATATACCGAGTTTAAGCCCTTGGATGTTGGAGATGTGACTCCACCTCTGGTAGCGTGACGGGTTGTCATAATGCAGGGGTTCACACATTTGCTTTGAATCTAGGAGTCTGCTAAAAAAGTTAGGAGTCAATTTTTTTTATTTTTTTTTAGACTAACAAAGCTTTCTTTTTAACGACAAAATTACAATTCTTAAAGGGACACTATAGTCACAAGAACCACTACAGTTTAATGCCCCTGCAGGCTTTTCAATGTAAACACAAAGGCAGTGTATATTGCCGCAAAGGAACACCTTTAGTTGCAGTGCTTCCTAACCCAATACTGCACCTACAATGCAATGCATCTTTATGAGGAGATGCTAACTGGCGCCGCGTGGTGTTTTGCCATGCATGCGCAGTAGCCTGAGATATATCGGCCATGGAAGCGGGGGCAACCAAAGTGAGACTGGCACAGAGTGGGGAAAAAGGTGAGTGTAACGAATGCTTGGTATTCTGTATACCCGTCCGTTCATATGCCCCCAAAAAGATTGGAGACTTATTGATTAAAGCCCGTTCGCCTGGAGCGCTAGTGCGTACAGTACGCTGTCGTGGTTATGATGCCGTGGTGCGCTCTCAAGGTAAGTAGTCAAAATGTTTAAGAACAGGTACAGCTCAAGGACAGGAGCTGCAATAGCAGCTGTGGGCTGCTCTACTACAGTGTGGATTCCCATTCACAAGTGCTAGGAGGATGTGATCACTTCCCCTATGTGCTGCAATGCTTACATTCAGGATTGTCCTTTACCACCTTTTCGTATTAGCAGATATCTGAAGTTTCATTGGGACTCCTGATAGGCTTGGAAATAATAAAGTGCTACTTGTACTTATTGCCCTATAACTTTACCAATAAAAGCTAAGAACATGTTAACATTGGATATTTCTAAACTCTGGACAAAATTTAGAAACTATTCAGCACGGGTGTTTTTTGGCGGTTGTAGATGCGTAACAGATTTTGGGGGTCACAGTTTGAAAAAGTGTTTGTTTTTTTTCTTTAATTTTTTCAGATTTTATAGATTGTTTTATAGTAAATAATATGATATGATGAAAATAATGGTATCTTTAGAAAGACCATTTAATGGTGAGAAAACCGATCTATAATGTGTGGGTACAGTAAATGAGTAACGGGAAAATTACAGCTGAACACAAACACCGAAATGTAAAATGTACAGAAATGTAAAAGCAGCCCTGGTCCTAAAACGGTAAGAAAATTGAAAAGTGGTCTGGCCACTAAGGGGTTAACAATGTTTATATTACTAGCCACGAGTACTGTACACTGAAAATGAAAGTACAGAAGAGTCTTTGATTTTTAAAAGATTTTAATTTAACATAATTTGCCTTCTTAATAGATTAACTCATGGAGAACCAGGGACAATACATTAGGAAAATCCCTTCATATCTTGACATATCTTGCATGTCCGTGATTCTTATTTAACCCCTTAAGGACCAAACTTCTGGAATAAAAGGGAATCACGACGTGTCTCACACGTCATGTGTCCTTAAGGGGTTAAATAAGCTATCTATTCTTAAACTGTGATTTCAGTTTAGTTAACAAGTAATTCTGGTTTTCTGTTTTTACTATTCACATCTAGACTCATAATGAATTTAAGGTAGTACTTGTTGTACTGTATGCCTGACATAGAAAATTAAAGGATTAACTTTAATATCTTATGATTTAGCCCCAAATCCATTACCAGTAATCTTGTTCTCCATGCTGTCTTCTAACCAGTTTTGAGATTATCCCTTTTATATAGGTTTTATTCCTCAACAAATTGCTGGAAATCCTGAGGACTAGTACCATAATTGCTTACATTTAAAAGATTTCGCAATATTGCATTGCTGCTTAAATGGTTATTTTAAAACTTTGTAAAACATAGTTTTTTTCCATTTAAAAAGTCCTACTGGGCATTACTAGGTTGCCACCTCCCTCTGCCCAAATATATATGCGCAAATAAAGAAATTACTTACCTGGAATACAGCACCTGTTAGAGCTCCCCACGCTGGTTTCCATGCCTGTGTCAACATCACCGATACCATAGAAAAGCATTTTAATGGACCGTTCTGCCAACTCAGAGCACATGTGCATGGACTGAGTCGGCAAAGGAGAGAGTGGACATATGCAGGTAAACATATGCAGCAATTTAAGATGCTAGGGTGGTGGGTAGGATGAAACAATGGAGGTAGAGGACATAGGAAGGGGGGGGGGGAGAATACATCTATGCAGCTCTTGAAGCTGAAAAGCTTCCACCTACTATATTTAAAGTGAACCTGTGTAGGAAGAAATAAATGACCTGAAATTGCTTACATATTCATGGAATGAATGGTTCTAGCGATAACATTTTTGAGCTTTGTGGGTGTTACTATTCATGTCAGATCCTCTGGTCTTCTTTGATTTGCTCTACCTGGAGATGCTTCCCCACCAGCCTTTACAGTAATTTGTAAAACTATTTACAAGTGAAAGCAGGCAGGTATAAAACCATCTTATATGCAAGTGTAGTCATTACATCATAGACCTAAATTGTCCTCTGACACTCTGATGCTGCTTTTTGTTGTGCATTGTACACAGCATGTATACATCTTTCTTTCAACGGTAGAGCCTGCACCTCATCCTAGTGTAGAGCTGAAAAGGAGCCTCTACTACCTTTGCCACTTCTCCGAGTTTTGGAGAAACATCCGCATGTTTTATGCACTGTGCCACATGCTAGGGTTTCAAAAAACAAAATAAATACATTTTTAAATAAATGAATACTGGGATAATAGTTGGCAACACAAATATGATAACCCTTATTTAACAAGTGAAGGATCAGATCCCACACAAACTTACCATTTGTGCCCACAGAATCCGGGCATCCTGGTTGGCCAAGGTGACTATCCTTCCTTTCATTGATCCAAAATACCTATGTATAGCCAGTAGTGGATTCACATAATTTAGAATATTTAATGCCATATTGTGATTGCTTTGATGGAATATATTGTTTGAAAAGCAGGCTACCTTTAAATTTCATAAGGGATTCATCATTACAAATGCTTTCGTCTGGGATATAATTTTGAATAAATGTGTCAGACAGGAGTTAGATAAGGAGTCGAGTTTTGTCGAGCCTGTCAAACAATGGGTCGTTTGTAGGTGGATCCACTGTTATTGTTAAAATGGAGGAATCGCAGCATTTGCCCGTAGTTATCCCTATTTATACCCCTTGGGAAAAGCGGTGAAGCCAGAAAGGGTTGCTTGTGCCAGTAGGATCTGATGCTTGACCTTTTTCACAATACCCATTACTTGAGTTACAGCCCAAAATTTTTTCATTTCTGTGACATCATTTATTTTTTTAAATGGCAGTAACGCTCAAAAATGTCTGCTTGATCAGAGAGCACGTAGATCACTGATACTGTACCGTATAAGATCAGGCAGCTGGAAAGGGATTAAAATAACTAAAAACTGACTTAAATGGCTGAATTATTTTTTTGACCCTGTAAAAAACAAATATAGTACTAAGGTACTGATCAGACTGATCACAAGGTTAATAATGTTATCAGTACTGAAAGGCTTTAAAATAGTGTTTTTTTTTGTTTTGTTTTTTCTTTTTCAAACTCTCAGATGAGAAGAAAAGGGCAGAGACAAAACAAATCATTGGCTAATGCAGCAGTGATTGTGGTGACAGGTGAATTGTTAGTGTAAGACTCACTTAAGAGGTTTGCCTTGATATGGAAGTTGGCCATTCAAATGGCCATTTGAATGATACTTTCAGTTATTTAAATGTCCATAGGGATTTAAGATGGTGCGCAATTAACTTTTTATTTATTTTTTTATTAGAAATTTGACTCTAGGCTTTACATAAAATTGGCCTGTCATACAAAATGTTTTTTTTTTTTTTAGCATTTCAGAGAGAAAAAATATATATGTAATGCTCATAAAAACTGAAACACAGTAAAAATTAATCATTAGACACTTTGATTATGGTAAATCCCTAACTGATCTTAAGGTTCAGCTACCATTGCCAAGTTTTGTCTCTTCCCACAGCTAGTGACGACTGTGAGAATAAGACATTATCTAGCTCGTTGTGGAGTCCTCCATAGACATCAGTGTTGTACTCATGTGCATGTGGAAAATATAGCACCGATGTTGGATGATGCACAAGGAACTGAAGACCAAAGATGTTACTTTTTAGCAAAATGCGTCAAATGGCATTTCAGCAAAAAAACTTTAGCTTAAAGGGCCACTATAGGCACCCAGACCACTTCATCTTAATGAAGTGGTCTGGGTGCCTGGTCCAGCTAGGGTTAACCCTTTTTTCTATAAACATAGCAGTTTCAGAGAAACTGCTATGTTTATAATTTGGGTTAATCCAGCCTCTAGTGGCTGTCTCATTGACAGCCGCTAGAGGGCTTCCGCGCTTCTCACTGTGAAAATTGTGAATGCTTTCCTATGAGACTGGCTGAATGCCCATCCGGCGCTGGAGAAAGAGGTAAGTTTAACCCCTTCCTCTCTATCCAGCCCGGCAGGAGCGGGTCCCTGAGGGTGGGGGCACCCTCGGGCACTATAGTGCCAGGAAAACGAGTATGTTTTCCTGGCACTATAGTGGTCCTTTAACATATTGCCCTGTTTTAAAATGGCTTCTGCTCCTGCTACCATAGATGTAGCATTTAGATTGTAAGCTTGTTGGAGCCAAACCTTTTCCTTTACTTTTGTTTTAGTGTATCTGGATGCAAATTGTTAGGTCTGTCTGGAAGTATCATTTGTTAAAAAGAGCCTTGTATTACTAAATAAATATCACATCATTCATTGTTGCAATTGCAATTTTTATAATAGCGACATTCGTTTTTTTCATGTATATAAAGAATTTAAAAAAAAAACTCTGAAAATGTCAATTTAGAACTACGACCTGTTCATTCTTCTGATATTCTGGTCGAATTTCAAAGTCTGGCAGTAGTGAGAACGCTGTGACCTATTCTGTCAAATGAGAGAAGAAATGTCGTGGGATAGTGTCTGATTTCAGGCGCATGTGATTTGTTTGTTGGCTTCAATGTAATCATAGCCCAGCAATCACTCTATGCATATTTTATACAATTGACAATAGTGAGCTCATACTCTCTAATCACATCCAGTCTCATCAAAGAGAGTTTTTACTAACAAAGGATGCTTTTCAATTCCTTTAGTACTTTTTCATAAAAGCTATATTTCACCAGTACATTCTGACTTAAACATGTACATATAAATCATTTTTCTTGTGATGTGTAATATAGGTAATGTAATGTATTTATTGATAATACAATTAAAATAAAATAAAGGCATTAATGCACGAATATATGAGTGATGGTACCCAACTACACCTGACATTCTGAGGACACCCCCAATGTCCTTTCTATAGCTGTTAGTTAAAGGGACACTGTAGTCACCAAAACAACTTTAGCTTAATGAAGCAGTCCTAGTGTATAGATGATGCCTCTGAAGTTTGTATGTGTCATGTATGAATGCTTGCAGCGGCTTAGTAGAGATGTTTTATAAAATAAGATATTATATATATATATATATATATATATTCTGTTTGTGAATGTGGGCTATGTATGGGAGGGCTGTTTGCGGGGTTGTCTATGTGTCACGACTACTATAAGATCCAATACGCAAAACTATGTAACCTCTATATAGAACAGAAAAAGAGAACGTAAACCGGTCCTTAGAATGGCCGGGTTAATACTTTGAAAGATAAAGAATAGTCAAGGGAAAGCCGAGGTCAAGGGAGCCAGAAATACACAAGGTCGATTAGAAAACCAAGTAAGGGAAACCAGAAATTAGAATCGTCAGGAATATCAAATACAAGAACATGCACTCTCGGATACCAGGAACGGAAACGACAGGGCAATGAACCAAGGTATTCTGGGGTTTAAATACCCCTCCTTGTGCTGTGATTGGTCAAAGCTTGGCCTCTGACCCCAGAACGAGCGTCAATGTTTGCATTATTTTTGGAGGCGGGGTTACAAATGGCTGCAACATTGCTATCGGCGCCATCATGGATCTCGCATGTGGAGGGAACGGACACCCCAGCGGGTCGGCTCCCGACTCGCTGCTGCACAGGTAATTTCTTTAACCTGCCTGTGTGGTCGCACCGATAGAGTTCCACCACGTGCAGCCGCGAGCCGTAGTATTGCTGTATTTGTGATTAGTGACACTGTTGTGTGTGAGGAAAGCTTCTTGTGCGGCTCTGTGTGTATGTCTCAAACACCCATTTTCAGGTCAAGGAAGACAACCAAAGTCTCCTAAATACATTCCAAATACAAACTACAACACATACATCACTACTACACCCCACATTGACAATGCTTTTATATTTAGTCCCCCTTCTTTTGCTTAGCATCAGGAGTGTGCATTCCAGTGGGGACTGTGTTGGCTAGATATAGGGCAGGGACTTTGATGGGCTGCTCTCCTCTCACAAGATTTCTCCTTCTCAAGCACTTGAAGGAAGTGATCTGAGATATATTCCTCCCTCACCGCTACAAGTGAATTCAGGGCTTCCACTGACTGCCCACTGCAACTTGGCACACATACCCATGGGTGTCTGCAGGTTTTTTTCCGGGTGTGTGTGGGGGTGGGGGGACATAATTGTTATGACATCCTTGCTCTGCCCCTTTTTTGCAGGGCCGGACTGAGAACACAAAGCAGCCCTGGTAAAAATTGCATGCCAGCCCCATAAGTCATTGTGCCATGTAGTGTGTGTTTATTGTATATATGTGTGTATAAGCTTGGTGACACACATTCTCACTACAGACAAACTCGCTGACACACATACATGTTCACTACAGACAACCTCAATGACACACATACATGCTCACTACAGAAAAGCTCAGACACACACAAGCTCACTGACACATATACACATATACACATGCTCACTGCAGACACTCTCACTGACACACACACATGCGCTCATTCCAGGCAAACTCACCGACACACACAAGCACAGTACTGACAAGCTCACTACAGACGAGCTCACCGACACACACAAGCTGATTGACACACATACACATGCTCACCACAGACAAGCTCACAGACACACATACACTTGCTCATTGACACACACACACACACACACACACACACGATTCCTACAGACAAACTCAATGACACACATTCTCCCTACAGACAAACCCACTGACACACACATGCTTACTACGGACAAACTGTCTGATACACACACAAGTTCACTACAGACAAGCTCGTCATACACACATGCTCACTACAAGCTCACTGACACACACATGCTCACTTACAGACAAGCTCACTGACACACACACAAGCTCACTCACTAGCAGGCACATGCACACACAATCACTGTCATGGGCTGAAGCCTACCAGTCACAGAAGGCTGTGGAAGACTGGGAGGTGGTCTCCATGTCCCGTCTTCTTCCTTCCTGCGAGGTCAGCCGCGTGGGGGCGGGGATTGCATGCAGTAAGAGGGGCCTGAATGCGGTGGTGGAGCATAGAGGCACCAAATTGGTGGGTATTCAGAAGGCAGCCTCACAGTGCTTATTGTAAAATCCTTAACCAGCTAGCATGTTCCGTGTGCACTCATACACATTTTATTCTTCTGATGTCCTAATGGAAAACTTATGATTCCAAAGCACACCACAAGCAGATGTTATCTATTTATTTTCTGTTAATTAAAATGATTTGAATTACATAGTTGAAAGATGAAACAACTTAAAAATTACATCCTCTCTGTGAATCATACATCTTGTACTTTGTGATATATGTAAAAACCTTTAACCACTGCAACATTGCCTCTTTTGGCAGCTCAACACAGAACTTAGTATTACAGACGTAGTTAAAACCATGAGTTAATTATTAACCCTTGTAGTAAAACCATTTGCTAAATTAGGGTTTCTGTTTCAGAAACAGTCCCACCTTGTTTTGTTGCATGTCAATCAAATATGTTTAGGTTTGTAACATACTCAAGAATAGCAGTTTTTAGTTTTAACTTTTTAATTTATATTTAGAGATTGCTTAATCCGATTATCTGTTTTTCTACTTTTTCCTTCCATCATGTTTTACTTTAGAACAATACATACAAAACATAAAGGGAAACTCTGAAAGGAAATGTAGAAAGTCACACCCCACAGATCTGCAACTGGGTGCCTCCATCTTTTCTTTAGAAATTCGGTAAAATTGTGAATCAAAATTGGGAAACCTAAAAAGCATGGATAGGCTGCTGATACCTGGCAGAACTGTGAGATGTGCTCCCCCAATATTATGGCAGTATTTGATCACATCTGCAGATCTGTCTTCAAGATTGCTGTCTAACACACCATTCTGGATCCTATGGTTGCTTTTGATTTCTGTTGTATGTATTATTTTGTCCTCTTGCTTTGGTGTCTGCTCTCAGGGTGTAGAGGCCAGTTGTCCCATCTTCACTGTGGTGACTCTTACTTGCTTTATCATACTGAACTTTGTCCTCAGTTATGTTGTTTGAGACGAACCAGATGCCATGTCTATCTGCTCCCAATCTATCTGTCTAAATCACCCTAAAATCTTGCTTAAAACAAGCCATCCAGAGCCACAACCACTAGACTCGAGTGGGGGAACCCTTACTGCATCGCCAGATGCCCTTCCGATATACCCCAAAGCAGGCTAAACCATGACTCAGAGCTGATGCCTACCTCACGCCGGCGTTCTATGACCTGGACCACCTCCTGGGGGGAAATACCTGTAAGACGCGGGCGACACTATATAGCAAGGCACTGAACACAATAACTCAGCGATGGGATGCCGATCCCAGAAGCCTCAGCCAGGTACGACATCTGTGTACATACCAATATCAGAGCTTTGCTCCAGCGGCAAACGCCCACCAAGATGGCAACCACAGAGGGCCCAAACACTCCAACACTCCCCCAGGCTACTCCTCCAGAGCAAGCCTCAAAAGAAGCCACACAGGCAACAACCTAAACACTGCAAGGAAGCACAGCACCTACAAAATATGCTGCAGGAAATACAAAAACTCTTGGCAACAGACTTGCCGGCACTCAAAACCAGCAGGCAACAATTCACAGAGAAAGTGGTAACCACAGGGGGAGATGTAAGGGTGATCCAGGGCGAAATCTCCCAACTGAAAGTCAATTATCCAGCTACAGCACACCCAACAAGCTCTCTCTACACAAATATCAGCACAAGAAGACAAGAACCGTCGCAACCACATCAAGGCATACCGGCTACTGTTGCTAAAGAGGAACTGCCTCACTATGTGAGACGACTCATGAAAACAATACTTCCTCCAGCTGAAACAAGAAAACTCACCTTTGCTGGGATCTACCGCCTACCCACATCGACAAAACCTTCTACACCTACAGCTGGAGATGTCATCATCCATTGCTCCACACCCCAAGACAAGGGACACATCATGGCCACAATATAGGGCAAAACCCCAACTTTGAGTCTCAACTGACTTTCTACCAAGACCTAAACGAAAACCACACTACAGTGGAGAAAAACACTCCGCAACATCACCAGCCGCCTACATACAGCAGTGGTGACATACAGATTGGGTAACTCACGTTCCCTTCTCGTCACTCATAATGGGACTACTCACAAAATCACAGCAGGGACCGAAGCTCCTGCATTGATATCAACATTGCCTCCTGGATACGATAACAACCACTCCGACATGGGATCCAGCAACCATCGAGTCATTCATCCCAAGAGCCGGACGAGAAAACCCATTGGTCAACCGGCAGGTCTGGGAGGAGAAGTCTCCCTGCCTGATCAAAGGCCATACAGACTCTTCAGTTATTCCTTTTTGATGTTTTTTACTATTTTACAAATCCACTGTAACCAGTAAACAAGTGGACAGTTTGGTTCTCCTAATGCTGTACCATGTAACTGACCAGGACCACTTAGGCCCCTACTACCCACAATCTCTGAGTCTGCTGATTTGTGGTGTTGGCCCACTTGCGCAACAACACAAGGTGCACAGCCAAACAGTGTGCAAACCGCCTTCCCTCCCCCCCCATCAACCCTTTGGTTAGGGTTAATACCCTCTAGAGTAGTCCACACAGCCCATGGAAATAGTACACCTCCTCTCGATGGAAAAGACTCCACATAACCTACTCACACTTCTCTAATAGCAACCAAACTTTCACTCTCCTGGTCCATGAGTGGTAATTCACTAATCTACTCTCCAGATGACAGCTAATGTATACTTATATACCTGACATCAATCATTAGTACCCACTATGGATGGCACCACTACTACCCCATCTCACCCTCGGTAATGGTCTCCAGGCCCCACCTAACGTACCAAAACTCACGACTGCCTCCCAAAACCGCCTAGGGAGACACACGCACATAACATTTCTAAATATAAAAAGTGCTACGTTTTGTAACCTGATATTTTGTAACACAATTATTGAATACTGTAACACACTGTAACTTACACAGACGTGTGTGATAAATGTTTTCTGCTAATCACACATCAAAATAAAGAAGAAGGAAACAAAAGTGATTACGGTGTTTGTTCCTTTAGGTAACTCTTGTTACTCTAATGTAGTTCAAACTTTACAAATAACAGTTATTTTTTCAGTGTTTGTGGATTATATTTGTATAGGTTCATCTGTGCTGCCACTGCCATTGCAACACTTCAGTTTTATTCTATATACAATGTAAATGCAAAGTCTTTAACAGATTTTCTAATTCTAGAAATATTTGTAATTATGTTCCCTTGTGTCTTGCATTACAATTTGCATTGAACTATTTTTTTTAAGGAATAACTAATGGTGTCTATACATTAAAATGTCTTAATGTCCTAACTGCAGGTAATAGAGATTGGTAAATGCATTAAAGGAACACATGTTTGTGTTCCTGACCCTATATTCTAAAAGCTGCCATCTGCCCCCCAACTATCCAAAGAATTCTAAAATCTTACTTGTATTCAAGCAGCTGCTAGGTCTGCCCCTGTTCTGCCTGCTTGGCTGACATAATCAGAAGTGATTCCTTTTTTTTTTTTTTTTTTTTCTTTTTTCTCATCAGAAGTGATTCTGTGAGTCAATCACAATGCTTTCCCATAGGATTGGCGGAGACTGTCAAGAAGGCAGATTAGGGGCAGAGCCGGCCCAGGAAGCACCCCTAGTAGCCATCTGAGGAGTAGCCAGTGGAGTTATCCCTAGGCTGTAATGTAAAACTGCCTTCTCTTTGAAAAAAATGTGTTTACTGCAAAAACTATAGTGTCTCTTTAATTCAATCTGTAATGTGTAATGTCAGCTCTCAATTGAGAGGTCAAACCAAATATTGTCCATGTTATTAATGTTTGTGAATTTGTTAATTTTATTGCAAGAACCATTGAGAGGTTGCAGGACACATCATGTGTAGGCCATTTTAAATTTGGACAGATTATATCATGTGGATTATCTTCTTCGAAAGTGACTAGTAAATGCTAGTAAGCTTTGTTAATAAAAAAAATAAAAATGGCCAAGGAAGCTATTGCCCCATAATTTTTGGGCACCTGCTTGGAAAATCATGTGCAAAGCACATGCATGCTTTACGAATTCTGCTGTACACTCACATGCACCATGACGTTGTAATTGGCATCACATGCTCTGGTTGTCCTGGGAAATGCTGGCATACAATTTAAACGTAAAGTCTGGCATTCAAGAAAAGAAATAAATAGCACAGCTATTAGCTATTAGTTACCTATTGATTTGTGCCAAATAAGTGTCCTTACTGCTTTAAACCAAGATAAGCCATAACAAGATTATGTGGAGTAAGAATTTGGATCAAATAGAAACAACTAATGGGTAGAACTATCATGAACGAATATTAGAGATCCAACAAACACAAACCCTGATTCTGGAACATGAGTTTTAGAATGTGAAATGTTGCAAGATAAACCTTTTTATATATAGCTACATGTGCACATATTGTCTAATACATAGTCTGGTATAATGACCAGTCTATTGGTTTTATAATCATGATTAGGAATAAAATGTTCAAATTATAATTTAATGATGTAAACTATCATTTTTCCCCTCCCTTTTCACTCTAGAGTGGAGAGATCCACTGACCAGGTCATCAAGCCAGTGAATGTTGAAGCGTTGTCAAAATGGGTTGGGAAGATGCCAGCAGATGTTTTACGAGATATGCCCGTCATTGCACCCATGTTAGCCAAACTTGGTTATGATCCATATGCTAATCCACCCAATTATGGAAAGCCTGATCAGAAAGTCCTTGATAACACAAGACGGGTGAGTCTTAATTTTTATTCTTTATTGCCTATTTTACAACCGGACAAGTGGATTAGTTCTCTATCAGCTGTATTGTCTCTAGCAGCCTCAAACTGCCCTTAGCATTACCTTGCACCTTGTTTTCTGAGTGATTAACAGCGTTTGACTTTGCTTTTCATGTTTTAACACTTGTTGCACCACATGTACTAAAAGAACTGCACAATTCTGGTTTCTCTATAATGTAATGTAATAGTATTATTGGAATTTATATAGCGCCAGCTTATTCCGTAGCACTTTACAATATCATAAAGAATTTAAGAATAAATGCGACCATTACAGATGGGGATGCACCGAAATTATCCACTATTTTAATTCTCATAGATCCTGGAGTAAGTTTCATTAAAGGATTTTATTTTACACATTAATCACAAATGAATTATACAAATATAATTTATTGTGATAATAATATGTAACATGCGTGACAATAATCAGTGAATATTTAGGTATAACATAAGTAAACAATATGGCAGTGATTTAACACAAATTATAGACTGCTAAATAGCAAGTTATATTGACATGTATGCAGTTTTCAACAAGATTTACGACAGGATACTTCATGTTGAATCAGCTCAGAACACATATTACAGCAGAACAGTGTAAAGCAATCAAAACGTTGTCTGACAGTCAAATCACAGTGAATTAACTCTTTCACTGCTGGCTACAATTCTCATGAGCAAGATATCCTATTATATTGCAATGACAAATACAATATTTTCCCTTCGTATAGTGGCAGTACTCACAAGTGGGATGTTCCTTCCGTTGTTGGACAAGAAGCTCCCCCTTCTTTGAATATTATAGCTGTGCTCCGCCTGCTGCCTCTATAAAACCTGCAAGATCGAATCACCCCCCAGTTCTTCTTGTCCCAGCAACGGGACGGACAGGTTCCCCAGTTCCGGTGGAGAAGGTGCGATCAGCACAGGCTGCTGATCGGGGAGGTAATTGCCCGATGGCTCCCCGGGTGGGAACTGAGTGGTGCAGTACTTCCGGTCTAGCGTTACGGAACGCGACCGGGTACTTCCCTTTTGTGGCTGCTAAGATTAGTTCCCGGGCGGTCCTCCTCGATTTCTTTTCGCATGCGCACAGTAGTGGAACGCATGCCGGGAGGCGTTGCGTTCCACCAAACACGGAATCGCGCTACTGCGCATGCGCGAAACCGGGGTTTTGGCGCCAAATTTAAAAATGTTAAAAATTTGGTATATAAACTGTGCAGAACCTTTCTGACCCCAAGGGTGGGTGTACAGCTCTGGTTCTCCGTGTCACCAGCCCTCCTACACGGACATTAGGTGATTTAAGGTGAGATTTAACACTTGAATCTCTCCTTTTATTCATCTATTATTATGCATGCTTCTATTTATATATATATATATATATTTTTTTGATCCACAGATATGTCCAGTCCTATTCCTCCGGACAAAGCGGATAAAGACAAGATGTCAGCATCTGTCCCTAAAAAAGCCACAAGCAAATCTAAGCACTTATGTTGTCTGGAATGGGCTGTACCTCTACCGGACGGATGTCGCAAAAAGACATGTAATCAGTGCTCTGCGGAATTGCTAGAGAAAGCTAAGCAGACTGATATGGCATCCTTCCTGGGCTGGTTTCAGGAAAATTTGTCCCAGACGTTTGAGTCTTTTAAAGATTCTGTGAAGAAAGAATACAAGAGAAGCCTAAGAAACGTAGGAGGAATAGATCTCCTTCGGTGTCTGACGTTTCTTCAGGAGAATGCTCTATTTCTTCACCTTCGGATATTTCCAGCCTAGCTTCCAGTGTGGAGGAGGGCTTCCCACCAGAAGAGCTGAAAAATTTTATTAAGGAAGTAACATCAGCTGTACAAGAAACGGAACCTACCAAGGGTAAGGTTAAAGGTTTCCCGATGTCACCTAAAATCTTGGATCTCCTTCATAGAGAATGTAAGAATCCTGAAAGACGTGCCTTTATTTCTAAACAATTTAAACTGCTGTTCAAGCTACAGTCGGAAGAAAAGTGGGAAGATCTTCCCCAAGTAGATATTCAGATTGCCCAGCTGTCTAAGAAAACCACTATACCCATTGGTGAAGTCTCAGGACTTAAAGACCCAATGGACAAACGAGCCGAAACTTCATGTAGAAGAATATTTCAGGCCGCAGGGTACCAATGCAGAGCAGGTATTGCAGGTTTAGCGGTTCTCAGGGCTCAGAGCGTTTGGCTACAAGCCCTGGAAGAGTCTCTTATGGGAAAATCAGATGCAGATCCTTCCCATCTTATGTTCCTACTGAAATTATCTAATGAATTTCTTTTG
The DNA here is from genome assembly GCF_036172605.1 of Pelobates fuscus. Taxonomy (NCBI): domain Eukaryota; kingdom Metazoa; phylum Chordata; class Amphibia; order Anura; family Pelobatidae; genus Pelobates; species Pelobates fuscus. The sequence goes on along the minus strand of NC_086317.1, from coordinate 270,662,701 downwards.
GATGCCTCTGATGAGTCTATGCGTTTAGCAGCAAGAATTATGGGGTTGTCGTCAGTGGCCAGAAGAGCTCTTTGGCCACGTACATGGACAGCTGATTCAGCATCCAAGGCTGCCTTGTGTGAATTACCCTTTGAGAGGAACAAACTCTTTGGAACGCCTTTGGAAGACATTATTAAACAAATGTCGGACACAAAGAAAGCCCTACCTCTGGAATCAAGATCACAGGGATATAAACGTTTTCAGTATAAGGGTCAGCGGTCCTTTCGTTACCAAGGGCGGTTTCGAAGGTTTCAAAAACAGGGTGGAAAAAGCAGCCAGTGGTCTAAACAAGAATCCAACAGGCAAGACAAAAAGAGGAAGTTTTGACGCCAAAAGAGTGGGAGGACGCCTTCGGTTCTTCGCCCACGAATGGAAAAAGAGTACATCAAATGGGGGGATTATAAGAACAATTTCAGAAGGTTACAGAATAAATTTTCAACAAGACCACAACCTTCCTTCCTACTATCAGACTATCCTTCAAGGAAAAAAACAGAAGCACTCCTAACAGAAGCTCTTCTTCTTTTAAGAAAAGATGTGGTAGAGAAGGTACCCAAACATTGGGAATTTCAGGGTGTTTACTCCCGCCTGTTCCTGGTTCAGAAACCAGATGGATCCTTTCGGCCGATACTAGACCTAAAACAAGTCAACACCTGCATACCGTACCAGAAGTTCCGCATGGAAAGTATTCTGTCTGTAACGCACATTTTACAAAAAGGAGATCACATGGCAAAGTTAGATTTAAAAGATGCTTATCTACATGTACCGGTTTCAGAATCTTCCCGGAAGTTTCTCAGGTTTGCGGTTCTAACAAGAAAGCGAAGGATTCTCCATTTGCAATTCAAGGCTCTACCCTTTGGCCTGTCTTCAGCTCCTCGAGTTTTTACGAAGATCCTGGCACCCGTAGCAGCAGTCTTACGTCTGAAAGGTATCTCGATTGTTCCATACCTGGACGATTGGTTCTTGAAAGCCAATTCGAAACAGCTGCTAAAAAATCATCTCAAGATTACGATGAAGGTTTTAAAAGATCACGGTTGGATCCTGAACCTGAAAAAATCAAAGTTGAATCCGTCACGGAGTCTGGAATTCTTGGGTCTTCGGGTAGAATCGCAGTCCCTGTCTCTGTTTCTACCAATAGAGAAACAAAGGAGGATCTTAAAAGCCGTATCAAAGCTGCAGAAAAAACTAAGCTCAATCAGGGATGCTATGAGGTTGCTAGGCCTCCTCACTTCTGCAATCCCAGCAGTGGCTTGTACTCAAAGGCAGAATCAAAACCATTGCAATGGGACATTCTTTCACAATGGACTCGAAAACAGGAAGATCTAGACTCTCCCTTCCACCTATCCGAAATGGTGAAAAGGCAGCTAAACTGGTGGAGAGACCGGAGCAACATTTCAAAAGGCCTATCATTTGCACAAAAACAGTGGATTACGATAACCACAGATGCTTCCCAGACTGGTTGGGGCGCCCATCTCGGTTCTCAATTCCATCAAGGTCTTTGGAACAAGGAAGAGGCAGGCGCTTCCTCAAATTTCAGGGAATTACTAGCGGTTTGGAAGGCACTGGTGTCCTTCGGTTCAGTCATCGCCAATCGGACGGTGAGGATTCAGTCGGACAACGCCACCACAGTGGCTTATTTAAATCGCCAAGGAGGCACGAAGGTAAAAGCTCTCCAAGATCTCTTCAGGGACATGGTCTTTCAGAACATTTATGTCACGTTTTGTTATCCTCTGTCCGCTTGTCCACTTCGAAAATCTATTTCAGGGTCTGGATGAAATTCAGAACCTGGTGTTCTCTTCGGGGTTCGGATCCTGCCAGAACATCTATCCCGGAAATCCTTTCTTTTTTGCAGGATGGTTTTGAAGCCGGCCTAGGGGTCTCTACACTCAAGGGCCAGATTTCGGCTCTAAGTCACTTCCTGGTTCGTGACATTGCCTCAAACATGCTTGTACGAAGGTTTATTAAGTCCATACGGTTGAAGAGGCCTCCCAGATTAGTGTCTTTTCCTACCTGGGATTTGTCTCTGGTTCTTCAAGCCCTTTGTGAACCACCGTTTGAACCATTGATTCAGGTCCCCATCAAGCTACTAACCTTCAAGACGGCTTTCCTGGTGGCTATCACCTCCGCTAGGAGAATTGGTGAGATCCGAGCTCTGTCATCTTCTCCGGAGTTCACCATATTCCATCAAGAAAAAGTGGTCCTGCACCCCAGGCCTTCTTTTTTGCCTAAGGTTATCTCTAGTGCTGCGATTAACCAACCTATTATTCTGCCGTCCTTTTGTCAATCTCCTACATCGGATCTGGAAAGAAAGTGGCATCTCCTGGATGTTAGAAGATCCCTGAAGATCTACCTTCAGAAGACTCAGGGGTTTAGATCCTCAGATCATCTCTTTGTCTACTTTCAAGGCAAGTACAAGGGTCGTGCTGTTTCCGAACCATCTCTGGCTAGATGGCTTACAAATACCATCAAGTTGGCTTATCACTCCAAAGGGATTCCTCTCAGATTCCCGTTGAAAGCTCATTCCACTAGGGCTATGGCGACCTCCTGGGCTGAAAGAGCAGCAGCATCACCTGAAGACATCTGCAAAGCGGCTACTTGGTCTTCCTTGCATACCTTCATCAAGCATTATAGGCTGGACATATTTTCATCATCTGAGGCTGCTTTTGGGCGTAAGGTGCTGCAAGCTGTGGCCTGCTGAGTCCCCACCCTTTTGTTTGGTTACAGGGATCTTGCTATATCCCACTTGTGAGTACTGCCACTATACGAAGGGGAAAAACAGTAATTTTACTTACCGTAAATTCCTTTTTTCTTAGTATAGTGGCAGTACTGGGTTTCCCTCCTCTTTCATTTGGATTAAATGTTTTTTGCATTATTCAGTCTCCGTTTCGTTCTTTTTTTATTACTGGCGGGTGATTCGATCTTGCAGGTTTTATAGAGGCAGCAGGCGGAGCACAGCTATAATATTCAAAGAAGGGGGAGCTTCTTGTCCAACAATGGAAGGAACATCCCACTTGTGAGTACTGCCACTATACTAAGAAAAAAGGAATTTACGGTAAGTAAAATTACTGTTTTTTCATACTAGATTATTGACCATTCCTATGTCCATCCAATAAGAAGAATTCTAACCAGATTTTACGTTTGCAGAATTTTAACTTTCCTAATTAAGATTTACTGTTTCTAAATTAGGTAAGCTAATATATCTGGATAATTGCCTGGTATTCTATTTTTAAAGTTAAACATGATCATTGATCCACCTGCAATAATAGAATTACGAATTCTATATATTAACGAATCATGACTCCTTAATGTTGGAATCACCAGCTTTTATCCAAGTATATTCTGCCTTTTAGTAAAATCAATTAATTTAAATTACTTAAATTAAATAAAACCAGCAAAATTACCAGTTATGTTGTAGAATTTCTCTTTTTCAGGCTTGGATATGTATTCCATAAATGGTGAATGTGAGTATGATGAGAGAATTGTGTGACTTTAGAAAAGTTTTCAGAGTTCTGAATTTTAAAGAATTTTAAAGTTAAGTGTTGGAAAATATACAAAGAATTAGGTGTGTCCAGCTTTGGCTTCAGATGTCCTCAGAGAGTGTGTCTCAGTCTGAGTGTGAGAGCCTCTGAACATCAGTCTGAGTGTTCTCTTTCCTTTGTCCTTAATTTTTTTTCTAAAAAAGTTGTTCTCTATACGTCACTAGTTCATAGTAACTAATAGAGAAAGGTGGGCGTGTCTATCCTCTAGATTATGGTCAGTAGGTGGCGCAATCACATTACAGAAAATTCTTGTCTTGGGGTCCATTTACCTTTTTGTACAATGGCTTAACTGAATTTCGTGATGCGTTTGACGTCATCTTGGTTATATATACAAGAACTGTTAAATTTTTTAACATAGACACAATACAGCAATTGTGTAAACGCATTATGAGTACAATTTTTCCATGTTAGTAATGCAGAGAAATCAATTGCATTGATATTGATAAATACAGATGAATATAACTGATAGTGAAAAGCACATATGAGTAGTGCTCAATATTTCACGGTATTTGATTCCTTGCATATTCTCTGTGTGGAATATGTTACAATTTTGTATATAGTTGTTAATATGTAATTATTGGTATATAAACATTATGTCTCAGCACTACCACCCACTTAATTATTCACTTCAGTGAGGGTTGGTAATTGCCTCACTTAAGATTTATTTTTTTCACGTTCCATATGTCGTTTATAACTTGATTGAACCTCATTTTCACTTATCACCCTCCAATCATGTTATACTACAGGGTATTTAATGAATTGCTTCACACCATCAAATTGTCTTGAAAAAAAGTCCAGATAGGACTGAAATGTCAATTTTTTTTTTTGTAATGTTTGATGCTTCAATAAATAAGCACAATTAGAAATACTACTAAGTCCTGCGAGTGCACTTCAACAGGGATATATATATGTGTGTATGTCTCTGGGTTGCGGCAGACATCATGTCTTATCTCTGCCAATGTTTACATAAGTCACATTCCTTAGCTCAGGCTCCAATGTGTCTGTCTTTGCATTCTGATACAAAATGGAGTCACCTCTGTTCTGATGGTGACTTACAGTATACGCTTTTAATTTCTGTCTTAACACAAACTGTCTGATAGTATAAATATGACAGGATCCTCTTGTGTGTGAATAAAGTTCAATTTACAGAGCAAGAGAGCTACACATATGGAGTAAATTTACATGTTAGTGAAAATTAAAAAGGTTTTTTTCTTCATGCAGGCTGTGTCGGTCACAGCCAGGAGAGATATGTCTAGGGCTGCATGTACAGAAACAAAAGTGATTTAGCTCCTTGATAGCAAAGAACTTGTACTTTTGCGATTAAACTGCAAACACGTTACAAATATAGAACACAAACTCAACAAATTGTGTGTGACGGACCGCCTGGCACTCGACCGAGTGCCTCCACCAATCTATGCTCCTAGTGCTCACCGTGGAATTCCAGCACTCCACGAGACGCCATAAGCACTGCAGACCTCACTTCCAGCAGTGAAGCTGGGCCGGGGTCTCGCCATCCTTCACCCACCCTGCACCCCGGACCGGGTTCCAACTTCCAGTGGGAAGACCTCTCCTACTCCCAGAGAGCGTAGCAGGAACAGCTCTTATAAGAGCTAGTGATTATAATTCCTGGGGAGTATAGGGATATAGCAATCCCCAGGATAGATACAGCCGTTTTCTCACACACATGAGGTGAGACTCTATGTTGAGAGTAAGCAGGAACAGAATTTTAATTGAGGCACACTGGCCTTTTATGCAAGTTTCCCAACAAGGGTGATACCCAGGTGGACCTTGTTGGACACAGGGACACAAAGTTAATAAACCAATAAAAACAGTCATACAGTGAGACACTCCCATACACAAACAATGGAATCCCTCCTCTGTGCTTGGGAGATAATTGAATCAGGAACTGTACTAATCTAACCCAATTATCTCCAAACACAGAAGAACATCCAATTTTATAAAACCCCAAAAAGTACCTTAAAAACACAAAACCCCATAAAAGTTACATCTGATAGCCCCGATCTGGCTGAACAACATATCCAAAAATCACTCAGATCGGTTTAGGAATTTCCTGGAAGTCATAGTTTTGAGCGACCGTGCTCATGGTCCTATGCCCAAAACAGTTCCAGGGAAATCAGTGCTAACAGTTGGTCAAGTTTGTTAGTCTTTACAGGTTTCCTTGCAGGGCCCATAGTCTGTGGGCAGGAGGCTAGCAAGCAGGCCCCTCCAAATACAAGTGGCGAGGTTACTTTCACCACATTGTGTTTGACACAGCCTTAAAATGTGTTTTGGTGACCGTGTTCCTTTTGACATTGGGATGTAGTGCATATATTCTAAACATACAAAGGAAGGTAGGCAAGCATAGGTGAACGTGTCAGGTAAGGGACAGCAAATTAGAGAGCTTGAGTATTGAAAAGGGGTTATGGCGAGAAGATGAATATCTTAAAGAGACAGAGGCTTGATGAGTTATTGGTATAGAAATTAATATTTAGTACAGAAAACAAGAATGATGCTAGATGGAGAAATAAAAGCACTTGAGAAAGGATCTAACGGATGTTTTGTGTGAATGGTGGAGTGTGTTGGCGGTGTGGTGGTGCTCTGTTTTTTGTTCCTGGTTTCCTGCTCATCCATGGCTGGTTAAAATTTATTGGTGGTCTAGTGGGAAACTCCTGCCCACAGCAGAGCTACAAAAAAACCCACATAACAAAACTTGCTCCCGTTACTGTAAACTACATGGTATTGGGTGATAGGTGTGGTGTATTACCAAACTCTATAAATTATTATGTACGCATACACATATAAACTCTGGTCCGTCTACTTTAACAAATATTTATTCAGAGACAAAACAACAACAACATGCAAATAATGACACACAATCTAACTAACTATACCAACAACAACAACAACCTAACTAACAATAACAACTAAATCTTATAAAATCGCCAGATCCCACTCACAGTTCACCATGATAAAAATTAGCTCATGTCTGCTTAAGGGTCTGCTTAGTAGCACAGCCAAGAAGGAACAGAAAGGAATGGGGATAGGGGGGGTGGTTATCTCTTTCCTGACCTGTAAAGGTATTGAATTACCATATCAAAGGTAAAGCTTATCCCACTGTGAGAAAGGCATACATGAGCTTGGTCACATGACCCCTGGTCACCATTATTAGTTTGATGACAGAATGTCCCCACAATAGGAATTCCAAATCCTTGGTGTCTTTAACTCCTTAAGGACCAAACTTCTGGAATAAAAGGGAATCATGACATGTCACATGTCATGTGTCCTTAAGGGGTTAAAGCAGGAAAAAAAATGTTTTAATCTTATCTGATGGTCATGATTTACAGAACATGTGATATTTAGCTTTTTGCCCCTTAGCACATCTGATTACATTTCTAAACCGTGTACACTGTATAGTTCGTTAATATACAAAGTTTCGTCCTCTTAACTGTATTTTGACAGTCTTCTTTGATTTGCCCTGATTGGTGACGCTTCCCCAAGCAGTACAAACCTCCTCTGTGACATTGACCAGCTGGCCTAATTGCTAGTATTCCGGCATCAGAACAAAGTAATGCTAGTCACTCTGTTTCTGTACTCCTTACCAGCGCTCGGTGGTGTAAGCAAGGGAGTTTCTGCTTTGGTTGCTAGCTTGGAGAGCAGAATGACTGACTGTTTGGGGGTGGGGTCACATTGTGCTCCTCCTGTCATTTAATTGTTTGGCATTGTGTCTATGCCAGAGAAACTAATTTACAGATGGGAGAAAGACCCATCTTTCAGCACAATGTGTAGATACCATTTTTTTGCTCTTTAGAAAAAGGGCATACGTTTTTAAATGGCATGACAGGTTCCCTTCATTGGTTTGATATTAAACTGAGGTTAATATCTTTGCTGGCATGACAAGTTACAAGCTTATTGGTAATGTTGCCTAGAATTCCTTTTTAACAAACAACTGCAAAAGCGTGCATTTTCTACCGAATAATGACAAGCATTGTACTTGGCACGCATGCATTTAAATTTTCATTATGACATGTGTTAAGACTTTGTTTTTTTGATTTTGTTTTCTGAGTAAGTGTGCAGTATTTTTTCTTCTCTATTTTTGAAGTGAGATGCCAACATTGCTAAGCCCAATTAAATATAACCATATGTTTTTTTTACGTTTGAAATGTCACAAAAACCATTCATTATTAATTTTGATTTTGACACAAGGGAATGTAATTGACTTTGCTATATTTCACAGAGCATCTTAAGCTTTACTTCAGCTGTTCCTTAACATATTCCATTCAGTACTGTGCTAAATTGTCTGCCTGTTTAAAAGGAAAAAAAGAAGAACTTTGTGTTTTTGTTTTTTATAGGAACAGTTTGTTTCAAAATTACAATAGCAAATTATGTTTATACTAGTAATTTCAGTTACACAATACATCTCTAGAATTTTACCCCAGCCTAATGTGATTGTTTTACTTTAACTCCTTAAGGACACATGACATGTGTGACATGTCATGATTCCCTTTTATTCCAGAAGTTTGGTCCTTAAGGGGTTAAATACTGTGCATCCTTGCTTTACGTTTATAAATTGACATTATTAACCTTCTGTTCTGGTTACATAAATATATCATGCAACTAATGGCTACTCATTCAGCCTTGTTGCATTTGTTTCAAAATAGGAAAGGAGAGGTGACACTTGATGCTTCATACTTTCTTTTGCATTTTTCATCCAGGCATCGTGTCTTCCCTGGGTTATATCACCTAGGGTTTACTCCTTGTGTTGGCTTTTTCATCATACTCCACTCCTTTATGCCTTAAGCCTAAAACACATGCAGATACACACACACACACACACACACTGATACCCACATACTGACACACAGGGCCGCCATCAGGGGGTGACAACCGTGACGGTTGTCACTGGCCCGGCGGTCCTGGGGGGCCCTGGACTGCCAAAGCACACAATTACACTCTGCACATATATATAGCGATCATCGCTATATATATGTGCAGCCGCGGGCCCCCCGGCTCCCTGTATTTGCAGAGGGGGCCCAGCGGACTGCAGGAGCACTTTCCAGCATTTGCCTGTCTCTAACTCCCGCGAGCTGTGCGGTCGGTAGAGCGTTGCCATGGGTTACCATGGCAACGCTCCGCGCAAACCACGTCTCGCGGGAGTTAGAGACAGGCAAATGCTGGAAAATGCTCCTGCAGTCCGCTGGGCCCCCTCTGCAAATACAGGGAGCAGGGGGGCCCCAGAATGCCATCTGACCACCAGGGATCAAAGGATCTTCCCCCCTCCCTGAACCAGGTAAGAAACAGGGAGGGGGGAATAACTTTCATTACATTCATACATGCACTACTAAACACACTAACACACACTGCATCCACTACACTAACACATACACACTGCATCCACTACACTAACACACACACACTGCATCCACTGCACTAACACACATACACTGCATCCACTGCACTAACACACACTGCATCCACTACACTAACACATCCACTGCACTAACACACACTGCATCCACTGCACTAACACACACTGCATCCACTACACTAACACACACTCTGCATTCATTACACTAATACACACTCTGCATCCACAACACTAACACACACACACTGCATCCACTACACTAACACACACACTGCATCCACTACACTGACACACACACACTGTATTCACTACACTGACACACACTCTGCATCCACTACACTAACACACACACTGCATTCACTACACTAACACACACACTGCATCTACTAAACACACTGTATTCACTACACTAACACACTGTATTCACTACACTGACACACACACTGTATTCACTACACTAACACACACGCTGTATTCACTACACTGACACACAAGCTTTATTCACTACACTGACACACGCTTTATTCACTACACTAACACACATGCTTTATTCACTACACTAACACACACACTGCATCCACTACACTAACACACATACTGTATTCATTACACTGACACACACATACTGTATTCACTACACTGACACACTCTGCATTCACTACACTGACACACTCTGCATTCACTACACTGACACACTCTGCATTCACTACACTGACACACTCTGCATTCACTACACTGACACACTCTGCATTCACTACACTGACACACTGCATCCACTACACTAAAACACACACTGCATCCACTACACTGACACACACTCTGCATTCACTACACTGACACACACTCTTCATTAACTATACACACAGCATCCACTACACAAACATCCTGTATTCACAGTACACGCACTACATCCACCACACATTTAAACATTCTGCATTCACTATACAGAGACACTGCGTCTAAAACACACACTACATCCACTAAACACATTGCATCTAGTACACACAAAAACTACATCCACTACACAAACACACTACATCCACTACACACACTGCATCCGCTACACAAACACACACTCTGCATTCACTGCACAAACAGTATCTAATACACACAAACACTACATCCATTACACACATTCTAATTCACTTCCACTATACACACCACATTCAGTCCTGCATCATTGTCTGCGGACTAGGTAAGAGTCCTGTGGGCGGACTCGTGGGCAGGCCTGGGGGGATGGGGCGGGCCGGGGGGATGGGGTGGGGGGGCCCAGACCTTGTGCTTTGTCAGGGGCCCCAAAATTTCTGGTGGCGGCCCTGCTGACACACATGCAGATAAACCGATACATAGACTAACACACATACAGACACAGATACACACACTGATACACATGCAGATGCACAGACACACAGATGCACAGGCTCAGACGCACGATGCATGCACTGACACGCATGCAGACGCACACATATACGTACTGAAACGCATGCTCCTGCGTGGCACTCGTTGTTAGCTTGGAGGAAGTGACAGGCCCAGTCCTGCTAAAGCTCCGCAGCGCACAACCGGACCCATGATGGCACTTATCCATCGTTTGCACGTACCCCTAGGGGACCTGGATTGCGTGTACCACAGGTTGTGAACTCCTGCATTAGTGGACAAGGACAGAAGCCAATCATACTTTTTGTGTTCTGTTGGTTAAATAAATCCATTTTTTTTTCTCACATTTTACAAGCTCTACTTTAAGGGAATCCGCTTATTGTTGTATATGCACAGAGTATGTTCATTGTTGTCATAAATCCACTTTAGCTATTTCATTCCTACCAAGAAATCTATATTTATTGACATGATATACGAACCTCATGTATGAGTTATAGTTATTTATTGTAAGCATTGTAGAGTGCTATACAGGTGCTGCGTTTCTGTAAGCTGCTCTGTAATTCATTAGAGGGCTCTGGCAACATTCTTTTACATAACCTCTATATCAGGCTTAAAGGGGAAAATAAAGTCTCCAAAATAACAATTGTTACCTTCTGTGCAACCTCCTGTGCTATTAAAAAAATAGTTTACAAATTTATTTATTACTTCTTTCCAGCGCCAGGACTTTTTAGCTGCAGCCGGCCGCACTGCCTTCGAAGATGTCAGTGTGCCTGCTGTTGTCTCATAGAGAAATAATGGATTGGAGATAAGCATACAAGAGAGAGACAGGAACACTGCACCCAGACCACTTCATCAAGATTTAAATGAAGTGGTCTGGGTGACCAGTGTTCTTATATTATTTCTGCTGGTGTTCACTGTTCAGATTTACCTGCCTTATAATTCAGAAGGTAGAGACTTTTAAGAGTTTGGACAAATATTAATGACCATTGATGCTTTATGGCCTAAAAATATATATATTTTGTTTGTTTTTTTATGGAGAGTCACATTAAGGTAACGCGTTTCTCAGTTGTCAATTAAAGCACTTTTTACTTTCTGCTTTAAAAATATGAAATATTATTCCGCTGAATTCAGTGGTACAAATGTAGTTGGATAATGGAGTCTGTTTTGGTATTTATTTTGAGACTTAAAAGTATGGGGTTATATGTAGTCTTCAACAAATTACTATTCTAGTCTGGTTTAGCTCATTTACAATACATGACCGCATGTTTTTATGGATATTTGTTTAATTCATCTTTCTTGACTTTTTTTGTGGTGTTTAAGGATAATTTGTTAGCAAATAAAGTCTGAACTGATAGTAGCCATACTGCATCTACTATCAATTTGTCCATAACCTGGTTATTTTTCTAATGCATTGATAGGTTTTAGCCTCATTAGGAAGTTATATTTTTTGCACGCTCAAATCTTAAATGAACCCTATAGCCACCAGAACAAATACAGCTTAAAGCAGGGCTTGACAAATCCCAGGCACCAGGTTGCCATGGCTACTAGGATTTTTCTGGCATATGGTGGCAGTGCCTGTGGGTTGTGCCTCCTTAATTGGGACAAGCATGTACAAGAGTTAATTAAAAGCCCTCCCCTTTATCCCATAAAGGGCTTCCCCCGGCAAACCCACCTCAGTTCTTCCTTGCCCGATAGCCGCCCGGGTGGTAGGCTGAGCGGCCTGGCTCTCTCCATGGAGGTCCCGGAGCCCTTTTGTTGCACCGAGTATGTTCCGGCTTTGTGATTATGGGCGGGCCAGGGGACGCATTCATGACCTGGTGTTGCGTTCCACCGGGCGTATAAACGCTGAGCGGTTTCCCTCTGGCAGCTGGATGCTGGTCAGAAGGATTCTCCGGGACACCACCAGCCCCCCCCCCCCCCCCCCCCCCCCACAGCTCAGAGGTTTTTTGAGGGAAGATTAAAAGATCTTTACTTTGAAAATCTTTGCTTTCTGTTAATCTGTTTAGGGCCTTAAAGGTATATTTCTGTCATGTTTCAGATATGTATAGCCCTCAGCAAATTGATAAAGACATGCCTACTCCTGCAACTAGGAAGGCCTCATCCAAAGCCAAATATTTAGTGCAATAATTGTTCCACCCCCCTACCGGATTGCACTAGGAATAAAGTGTGTAATCAATGTGCAGCAATGTTTTGGGAAAAATCCAAACAAAAGGATATGCAATCGTTCCTGGTTTCAGGATAACCTGGCTCAGACTTTGGATTCTTTTAAAGAATAAGGTTTCTGCTGCGGTGCATGAGGTGGTCCTTAGAGGCAGGAATAGGAGGTCTTCTTCTAATTCTGACATATCTTCAGGTGAATGTTAGTCTACTGCTGAGGTTTCTAGTTATCATCTTGTGTAGAGTCTGGGTCCCACCTGATGAACTAAGGAAATTCACTAAGGAAGTGAATCAGAGTTTGTTGCAGGAAGATACTGCTATGGGTAAGAAAGGTTTCCCTGTACCTCAAGCACTGGGTGACCGATTTACAGGGAATGGAAAAGTGAGCCTTTATCTCCCGGCATTGTACAAGCAATCCATGGATTCTAAATCTGGTGAAAAGAGGGTACCAATTGCACTTTTCAAACCTGCCCAAACCAAAATTCCTAATTTCCCTTTATCCATCTTCCCAAAAATCAGAAGCGCTGTTTGCAGAAACGGTTCTGCTATTAAAAAAAGGGTCATAGAAAAGGTTCCGGTGACCCAATAATTCCAAGGGGTCTACTCAAGACTCTTCCTAATCTCGAAACCAGACCATTCCTTTCGGCCGATCCTAGATTTAAAAAATGTGAACAAGGAGGTGGAATGGGGCAGGGCCAGCTGCGACATGACCAGCACGGTGCTGGAAAAAAGGTGAGTAAAACACCTCTTTAACAGGGAACCTAAACAGCTCTAGCTTTTAGAACGATAGTGTTAGTTTAATGTTTTGCAAAATGCTGCACTAAAAGCCTGCCCTTTTAGCCATTTTTCTCAGTGCAAAAAATACTTGCGTGCCTTACCCCCTTGCACAAACATTGTGCAAACACTAGATGATTTTAATGTATTGATTCCTTCCCTTAATGTAAATACTATGCATGTGCCTTTAATAAAGAAATGTGATCGGCCAGAAGGTCTAAAAACCACATGTTCTTAATAATTTGATATCTTTCAAGAAGCTTTAAATCTTTACCATGATCTATACATCTGTTCCTCACAGCACAAAGGAGGCAAAATAAAAAAGCTCTTTTACGTTTTTCAGCTTTATTAATCTAAATAGGTTGATATTTTCATTCTTTCATCAGTACATGGGGCATATATCAGGCAAGCAATGGTGCAGTTAAAGGGACATACCCACTCTATACAATCTTAATTTTTATGAAGTGGTTTATTGAAGTTTAATTTTCAAGTAGTATGCTCTTGCTTTTCATTGTCATGTGTAAATGGGGGGGGGGGGGGGGGGGGAGAACGACACAAAAAACTTTAAATTGAAAAATGCTGTTTTTTTTAAACTATGATTGTGGCATTATGTAATTGAATTGAATCCTAGCGACAGGAACAGCCAATCAGATTTCACTCTCCAGCATAATAGGCGGTGTCTAGTAAACTGTTTCCTCTTTATTTGCGATCCCGAACAAGGACAACCATCCAACAGAAAAGGGAACACCAACAAAGAGAATGCCCATAAGGATATGATGTCAAATTAAGATGTAATAGAGAGGAGAAATATGGCAATAGTATAAAACTGGATGTGCGCATAAGTCAAAGTGCATATCGTCAAACATAACTAGACAAAAAAGATCAACCTACTTTAGACTGAATTCAGACAATCATAACAGGAAATTCCATACTCAAAGACTTACCGTAAAGTCAACTTACCCATGTTCAATCAATCCTCCGTGTCGTTAATAAAATCATGACTTTACGTCATGTTAATAGTAAAATCTGTGAATTTTATTAAGATACGGAGGCTCCCATTATGCTGGTTTAAAGCTGGGAAACTACAGTCCCCACGAAGTGTTGTATTGGTTTAAAATAAAAGGTAGACTCCCAGGACCAGTCAGCTGCTTTCAAAATGTCCTCAAGTCGGCAAACAATCAACGAGTCCTCAGATTGAATGAGGTGAAAATAGTGAGGTATCAATACCAGCAAGAGACATAATCGATTTGACCCAACGAGCCAGGGTAGGGGTAGACACTAGCCGATGTGGTTTCTGGAAGGAAATGAAGAGCTTGCACATCGATGGGTTTCGTAATGAAGAGGTATGAAGTTCATATGTTCGTAGGCATGCGACCAAACATAAGTTATCTGTCAGGGAAAGATGTATATAAAACATTTTTCGATTAAGTCTCAGTTCTTCGAGATATTTTGAAAAGTACCCCTTCTAGAATATAGAAACGAGCGGTAATATCCAGAGCTCTGACATCAGAAACCCTCTTGCAGGATATTAGACAGAGGAGCATGACTAGTTTTGCCGACAGTTGCTTCAGGGATAGAGAGGTATTAGTCGGCTAGCATTCAAGAAAGTTGAGGATGATAGATACGTCCCATAATACTGAATAACGTGGCGATGGAGGACGTGCAATAGGATGGCATACGACCGGGGCTCCATCCACACCTTGGTGTCCAGCCGATATGGAAGAACGGTAGAGGTTCACTGTTCGATAGGCTTAAGTCATCAAATAGTGAGGTTACGAAGTGGAGAATCTAGGTCGGAGGAGCCGATACGGGTTCAAAATTTCGTTCCAGGCACCAATCATGCCATCTGCTCCAAGTAGACTTATAAGCCTGTCTCATGCTGGGTGCCCATGCAGCCCTCGAGAAGGCGGAGAGTTTATTCCGAAACTCCCTTGATTGACCAAGGTCCCCTGAAATCAGCCACATCGTCGGATGAAGAAGGCCCTGCCGAACAAGGGGATGGAACAATCTGTCTGGATCCTGAAGCAGGCAGTCTAGTGATGGAAGGAGACGGGATAAATCGATACCCATCTCTATGGGGAATCAATGCAAAGGGTAGAAATGCATAGTTCCTTGCGGACGACCAGTCTTGGGTAAAGGCATCTGTTGCTAGTGCTGATGGGTCCGGTCTCCAACTGAAAAACCTGAGAAGTTGTGTATTCAAGCGGGAAGCAAAAAGGTCTCTATCCAGAGGGCCCATAGATGGTGGATGTCTTGGAAGACCCTGGAATCCAGATGCCAATTGCTTGGGTCTCTGAGGTGTCGTGAGTACCAATCCGCTGTGGTGTTGCAGAGACCAGGAATATATTCCACGCCTTGTGCCATGCATAACTGCCAAAAATCTCATGCCATGTATAATTTTAAAAAAGCCAATTTTAATAAGATTAGGGCAGCTCTACAACATATCGACTGGCATAAACTCCTTAGTGATAAAAACACGGAGGGAAAAATGGAAAGTATTCAAACAAATATTAGAAAGGTACATTTCACAGTATGTACCATTAGGTAATAAATATAAAAGAAACAAATTAAAACCAATGCGGCTTAGTAGAGAAGTAAAACAAGAGATTAAAAATAAGAAAAGGGCATTTAAAGCATTTAAATCGGACAAATCAGAGGCATCCTATATAAGATATAAGGAAGTCAATAATACTTGCAAAAAGGCAATTAAAGTGGCTAAACTAGAAAATGAGAAATTGATAGGCAAAGAATGCAAAACCAACCCAATTTTTTTTTTCAAGTACATCAATACTAAAAAATGGAGGTGTAGGTACACTGAAAACAGAGATGGGTCTGTTAGTCAAGGAAGACCAGGAAAAGGCAGATTTTTTTTCTTCAGTATATATTAATGAGGGTCCTATGGCAAGAGATAAGCAAATGATTGCTGCAACAAACTTGCAGATAACTTGTGATTGGATAACTCAAGACAAGGTGCTACAGCTATTAAAGAAAATTAATGTAAATAAAGCTCCGGGGCCTGACTGTATCCACCCATGAGTACTTAAGGAGCTAAGTGGGGAAATAAGTGAACCTCTGTATTAAATTTTTCAAGATTCTTTTGTTTCAGGTATTGTACCGGAGGATTGGAGGAAGGCAGATATTGTTCCTATATTTAAAAAGGGTTCAAAATCCTTGCCTGGAAATTATAGACCTGTGAGCTTAACTTCTGTGACTGGGAAATTATTTGAACGGCTATTAAGGGATAATATTCATGAATTCATTGGGAAGAACTGTGTCATTAGCAATAATCAGCATGGTTTTATGAAACATAGGTCATGTCAAACTAACCTAATTTCATTCTAATGAGAAGTAAGTAGAAGTATAGATCAGGGTGTTGCAGTGGATGTGATCTACTTGGATATTGCCAAGGCATTTGATACGGTTCCTCACAATAGGTTAGTCTTCAAACTAAAAGAAATTGGTCTAGATGAATATTCTTGTTCTTGGGTAGAACATTGGCTTAAGGATAGAGTACAACGAGTTGTCATTAATGGTAAATTTGTAAGCTGGACAAAAGTGGTAAGTGGTGTCCCTCAGGGTTCTGTTTTGGGACCGCTTCTACTTAACACATTTATAAATGATCTTGAAATGTGGACTGAAATGTGGACTTAAAGCTGCACTGTCATGCCGAACTTACCTTTCCCTAATCTCTTCCTCTGTCAGGATCTGTTCTTCATTTCTTCCTGTCTGCTCTAGTTTTCTTTAAAACATAAGACAAAGTAGGGACTATTTGTCTTATGTAGATTTCCTACGCCTGACCACCTATAACCAGCAGAGGAGCAAAGTGTGCTCCTTTTCCTGTGGTCAGAGCAATTTCACAAAATTCTCACCTTTCTTCCGTGTTCTCACGATGCCTCCTTTCCGTATTCCCGAACGCCGGCAAAACTACCGAATTTCGCCCTAACAGAATGAGAGCAGTTTGTCCATTCTTGTTTGGACGAAATTCTGGACTTTTGTTTTGATCAGAATTTCATTTGAATGAAATTCTGATCCGTGCTGCGGCTGCATATAGCAGCTTAGTAGATAGCTCCCTAATTCCCACAGTATTAGGGCACTATCTACCAAAAGGCTGAAAGACCAAGATTGGTCTTTCAGCCAACTTTACTAATACGAAGTAAAGATTACTAAATATTGGTAATTAATCTGCCCAAACTCGCTATATCGCATGTAGGGTCATGTATAGTAAACAGTGAGCAATATAAAACCTGTGGCTGCTCACTGTTGTTAAAAAAAAAAAAAAAAAAAAAAAAAAAATTTCCTACGCTGTGTAAAATTACTCGGAGCACACTGATTGGTTGGCATGTGAATCTGGGGAGGTAGCACAAATACACCCACCCAATACACACTGCCAGGCACACACTCAATACTAAACACACACACACAATCCCACTGGCAAACATATGCACACTGCTACCAACCCACACACCCTACTACACACAAATACATAGTCTGATACACAAACTCTGCTAAACAACCCCCAATACATACATACACACCAGTGAATAGGCACTTTTTAATGCAATAGGAAAAAATAACTGGTGACAAATGTAAGCATTTTTTGTATGTTTGAATGTATGTATGTATATATATATATATATATATATATATATATATATATATATATATATATATATATATGTGTGTGTGTATATGTAATGTTGGCATTTGAATGCAGTTGTATGTTGTGTAGGTACTGTTGCTATTTGAAAGCTGTGGTGTGTTTGTATTTGAATGTATTTGTATGTAGAGTTGGAGTTTGATTGCTGGGATATATGCACATTCATTGCCCCACACTCTGATTCATACACAGACACACACATACTGGTTCATACATACATATACACACTGACATACTGATGCACACATGTACACACTTACTGGCAAGCATACATATAACACATACACATACAGTCATGCACAGATAACAAATATACATTCACATGTCATATATATATACACACACAGACATGTACACATAAAGATCACAATTTACAGATTTTTACACCCCCCACCCCCACACCACTTCCATCATTTTTTTGTGTAGGGGGTGGTAGGGGGGTGGCTTCCCTGGGGTCCAGTGACATCTGGCTGGTTCTGATGGATGTCAGGTCCAGACTCTCTCTCCCATCTGGTCCTGGTTCTCAGCCTTCCTCCTTTCTGGTTCTCTTGTCCTCCCTTCTGCAGCACAGCTTGTTGATAAGCTGTGAGAAAGTGACTTGTACTCCTTTCCTCTCATAACGGCATTTGGGGCCTTCTGGGGAGTCTAGTGAAAGGTCGTATATTTGGGATGCTATGTCTTCGATATGTGTCAATCACAAATAGTGGGCATGTAAGATGCTCTTCTGATACATGACTCCTCTTCATTTGTCCCAAATTCAAAGGATCCCCATGAGTCTGTGTTGGAAGCATTTTGAAGAGGTAGGATCCATCACACATTATTAATGGACTTCCCTCAAAATTAAGCCTATTTGACGTTCCTGAAACACTTTTTTTGATAAACCATATGTAGCGGAGTAGAAATGTTAACTGCAATATCTCCGCTGGTAGACTTAATCAGCATTCAAGAGAAGTCACTTCACCGAATAGCAGGGATATGAGCGCACAATCTGTCGAAATACCGCTCAGATCCGTTCAGTAGAGCAGGAACGCCATTCAAGTGAAGTTGAGACCGGTCAACCACGAGGCGAAGCCCCAAAACAGTTTCATGTGGTTGTGTGCTTTGACCGATCTTCTTTCGGGAGTTTTCACCAGTGAAATAATAAATACTAATGTTCATGAATTGGGTAGTCGTGTGCCTGGTGTTTGTTCAATTCAGTCGAATGCGTAACAAAACGAAACGTACAAACAGGATGAAAGCACAGCAGTGTTTGCGCAGTTGAGTGTCCGATTTATAGTTCCACGCACTCGACGACCAAGCACCACTGAGTGTTCGTGAGCAAAGATGGCCGCAGCCACGTGTTTGGTTATACGAATGGCGGCCACTCATCCGAAACATTTAGAATCTTGCGGTTTTCTGGTGTTACAATAGTCAATTGGAGGCACACGACTCCCTTGTGTGGTCTCCCCGTTCAGTGGTTGGTTCGACTAACGAACAATATATCCATATTCTGTTTGGGAACCTCAAATAGTCGAACCAACTCAGTCTCTTGTACAAATAAGTGGCTAGTTTTGCCACACCATACGCTATGGATGTATGGGCAGTATTACTCCCTTTATTCCCTCACTAGGGCCGAAAATAAGTTGTCAGCCAGAATAGCTCTATCAACTCGCAGGGCAATGGTGGAGATACACACCAAAATCATTCCACAAAATGTGGGACCCCTGATTGAATGGAAACGTTCTATGAGACATACTTTTACTTCTTATTTTCTAGGTAAATGGGATTGGTAGCCAATGGAATGTAAAATTTCCCATGCTGCCCCTTTCAATCCCCCGACCTCCCCTGTGCACACCTCCTCACCTCTTCTTCTCTAACTCTATTCCTCCACTTTGTACATACTTTACCTCTACTTAGTTGTTCTTTGCCCTGTTTCTTCCCCGAACGCCCTATATATCGTTCCTGGGGGCCAAGAATACTTCAGAGCCACTGAGACCTTGAGAATAACTAGTCGCTGTTGCCCTGTGTATAACACTCCTCCTGCACTTTGGGCAGTAATCACCCTGTCACAGGCCGGTTTGATATTGTATGATTGTGAACATAAAGCTTTTACTTTTTCTTTTTTTCTTAAGGAACTGCTTCTTTATCTGCCTGGCAGTGTTGAGTTCATGAGGGTTGACAGCTTAAGTGCTGCTTCCTTATGTTACTTATTGATTTACAGTATTTTACTGCAGCCATTGTTCCTGAAGATGTATTCTGTTTCTGTAATAAATGCAACTTTGCTCCTCTGTAATAATCACCATCATTTATTTAAATAACAACTTCTGCAGAACTGGATACATTGCTCCGAGGAAATAATAAAAACCTATACATCAGTTGCTGTGTTCTACACAATAATGTATGTCCTGCTGGTTGGTGCAGACAGAGGTGGATAGAAGTGATTATTTATGCATTCTGAAGAGTAGTAGTAAAATAACCTTTTATTTTCTTTTTTTCAACCACAGTAAAGTGTCTAGATACACATTCATAAAAACATCAGGCTTGGAACTGTAAAGTACACCTCATAGAGTACACTTGGAGAATACAGCATGAAAACATTAGGTGAATGGAAAATCACCTATTAGAGAGCCTATTCATAATATTCATGATTGTTTATATTCCAGATGTTCACTAGCTACCAGATCTATCCTGATATATTCTATATATTTATAGAAAGAGATATAGGTGTGTGTGTGTGTGTGTGTGTGTGTATGTATGTGTGTGTGTGTGTATATATATATATATATATATATATATATAATATATATATAATATATATTTATTGTGCCCTGGACTCACTGCTCCCATTCTTGTACTTGCCTTGGTGCTGCCTCCAGCCAAATCATATATTTCCCAGATAGAGTGCACTCCAAGGTCCTATTGATAAATCAAATTTGTGTTTTTATTGAATAATCTCAAAAATTACAGAGCATGTCGATGTTTCAGTCCACCTGGACTTTTATCAAAACAATTATGAAACATAATACAACCGTTTAAATACCTTACTGTGAAATGCTGATTGGAGGGTGAATTAAGTGGAAACAAGATTTACGTGATGTCACCAATGAAGTGTACATATTTAAAAAAAAAAAAAAAAATATATATATATATATATATATAATGAAACCAAAATAACTTATTCTGGTGAAGTGAGTGTTGGTGAAATCCTAAATATAATTTGTATACAATATGTACAAGAAAGGAGCTGAATTGGGAGAGGTAAGGAAATAAGTGTTTTTCCCAAACACCACTTCTCTAAGATCGCAACATACAATGTTTGGGATTCAGCTATGCATCTACTAAGGATAAAATAAACCGTATATAGTGAAGTACCGTTAAATAATATGAAATGTGTACGCTGGAAAATAATATATATACCTACTGTTTTTGTGGTCCGCATCAATAAAGTCACTAAAAATTGCACTATAAAGAGATTTATTGTGGGTACAAACTTTAAAAAAACAAAATAAAATAGTTAAAAATTGTCAGACATGTTTCCTAAACTCTCGTGAACTTCCTCAGGATCACAATTACAATGATGAAATATACACCCTTGGGTACACAAATAGCTAACTAGCTTCCTTCCCCATAGTCCTTTAAATATGGCTAATACCTTTCATTCATTGGTGATTTTGCGGGTAATATGATAGTCTTTTGTCCAGAAAATCGGAGAACAGACAGTCAACAGTCCTGTGGTCCTTTGTCAGCTGTTCTTTATAGTTATGATTGTAATGACGTCTAAAGTTTTAGCGAAAACTCTGTCCGCAGGACACTAAAGAAGACCCTCTTTCTTCTTGATATACACCTCCATTTCAGAATTCTCAGACAATGGAAGTCTTACACAGTGAGGGAAAAAAGTATTTGATTCCCTGCTGATTTTGAACATTTGCCCACTGACAAAGAAATGATCAGTCTATAAATTTAATGGTAGGTATATTTTACCAGTGAGAGACAGAATAAAATAAAAATAAAAAATCCAAAGAAACGCATGTAAAAAAAGTTATGAATTGATTAGCATGTCAATGAGTGAAATAAGTATTTGACCCCTTTGACTTAGTACATGGTGGCAAAACCCTTGTTGGCAATCACAGAGGTCAGACGTTTCTTGTCTTTGGCCACCAGGTTTGTACACATCTCAGGAGGGATTTTGTCCCACTCCTCTTTGCAGATCCTCTCCAAGTCATTAAGGTTTCGAGGCTGACATTTGGCAACTCGAATCTTTAGCTCCCTCCACAGATTTTCTATGGGATTAGGCCACTCCAGGACCTTAATGTGCTTCTTCTTGAGCCACTCCTTTGTTGCCTTGACTGTGTGTTTTGGGGCATTGTCATGCTGGAATAGCCATCCATGACCCATTTTCAATGCCCTGGCTGAGGAAAGGAGGTTCTCACGCAAGATTAGACTGTACGTGGCCCCGTCGATCGTCCCTTTGATGCGGT
Source organism: Pelobates fuscus (assembly GCF_036172605.1). Lineage (NCBI taxonomy): Eukaryota > Metazoa > Chordata > Amphibia > Anura > Pelobatidae > Pelobates > Pelobates fuscus. The sequence goes on along the minus strand of NC_086317.1, from coordinate 270,640,342 downwards.
GCAGTTGTCCTGTCCCATTAGCAGAAAATCACCCCCAAAGCATAAGGTTTCCACCTTCATGTTTGATGGTGGGGATGGTGTTTATGGGGTCATAGACAGCATTCCTCTTCCAAACACAGCGAGCTGAGTTGATGCCAAAGAGCGGTGGGTGGGGGCCCTAAATACAAAGGGGGGGGACCCTAGTCACCCCTCCCTCCCCCCCCCCACAAAAAATATCTCCCTACCTACCCCCCTCACCCTAAAAATAATGAGGGGGGACCTTTAACTAAAACCCTGTTAAAAAAAAAAAGGAGATAAAAACAACTTACCATTCGATGTTTTTTCTTCTAAAATCTTCTTTCTTCAGCCCCCAAAAAGGCCAAATAAAAATCCATAATAACCGACGCAATAAAAAAAAAAAAAGCGCAAAAAAATGTCAAGCCATCCAATCACAGTGCTCTGTGTCATTTTACAAGCGTGGGAAAGTTCTTTGGAATTTTCCCACGCTGTGTAAAATGACACAGAGCACTCTGATTGGTTAAACCAGCCAATCAGAGTGTTCTTAGCCTAATTGCAGGGCGTGGCAAGGTTTTAGAAGCCTTCCCCCGCCCTGCAGAGCTCAGTCTGCGTGGAGCCCTCCATGGGTGAAGATGGATTTTTTTTTTTGCGCTCGTTTTTTTTTTTTTTTTTTTTAAATTGCGTCGGTTATTATGGATTTTTATTTGGCCTTTTTGGGGGCTGAAGAAAGAAGATTTTAGAAGAAAGAAAACATTGAATGGTAAGCTGTTTTTATCTCTCCTTTTTTTTTAACAGGGTTTTAGTTAACCCCTTAAGGACCAAACTTCTGGAATAAAAGGGAATCATGACGTGTCTCACACGTCATGTGTCCTTAAGGGGTTAAAGGTCCCCCACTCATTATTTTTAGGGTGAGGGGGGTAGGTAGGGAGATATTATATTTGGGAGGGGTGGGGTGACTAGGGTCCCTCCCGCCTTTTGTATTTAGGGCCCCCACCCACCGCTCAGGGGTGGGGGCCAGTGGGGGGACAGTAGGTCCCCCCCCCCCTATTGTTAGTTTTAGGGCCCCCACCCACCGCTCAGGGGTGGGGGCCGGGGGGGACAGTAGGTCCCCCCCCTTATTTTTCATTTTAGGGCCCCCACCCACCGCTCAGGGGTGGGGGCCAGTGGGGGGCCAGTAGGTCCCCCCCCCTATTGTTAGTTTTAGGGCCCCCACCCACCGCTCAGGGGTGGGGGCCGGGGGGGACAGAAGGTCCCCCCCCTTATTTTTCATTTTAGGGCCCCCACCCACCGCTCAGGGGTGGGGGCCGGGGGGGGACAGTAGGTCCCCCCCCTATTGTTATTTTTAGGGCCTCCACCCACCGCTCAGGGGTGGGGGCCGGGGGGGGACAGTAGCTCCCCCCCTTATTTTTAATTTTAGGGCCCCCACCCACCGCTCAGGGGTGGGGGCCGGGAGGGGGACAGTAGGTCCCCCCCCCCTATTTTTAATTTTAGGGCCCCCACCCACCGCTCAGGGGTGGGGGCCGGGGGGGGGGACAGTATTTCCCCCCCTTATTTTTAATTTTAGGGCCCCCACCCACCGCTCAGGGGTGGGGGCCGGGAGGGGGACAGTAGGTCCCCCCCCCCTATTTTTAATTTTAGGGCCCCCACCCACCGCTCAGGGGTGGGGGCCGGGGGGGACAGTAGGTCCCACCCCTATTCTTATTTTTAGGGCCCCCACCCGTTGCTCAGGGGTGGGGGCTGGGGGGGGCAGTAGGTCCCCCCCTTATTGTTAATTTGTGTGTGTGTGTGTGTATGCAAACACTATATATAGAGAAATCTCTAGTTATAGTGTTTGCATGCAAAGTTTGGAGTAGGAGGGGGGCGGGTATAGAAAGCGAGCTGAGCTGTCAGTCAGACAGCTCAGCTCGCGAACGCGCATTCCCCGCACATGCGCTGAATGTCTTCATAGGGCGGCTGTCAATGCCGCTCTATGAAGAACGCGATTGGTGCAGCGCGAAGCCGCGCATGCGCACCACATCACGATGACGCTTCTCTCAGAGAAGCGTCCTATTGGGCCCCGCGATTTCGTCATTTTGATGAAAAAGGGGGAGCGGCATGGCTGGGAGCTCGGCGCTGGAACGGAGGTACGTTTTTAATATAAAAACGCTCCGAAAATATTTTTTTTTTTTTTGCTGCAAGTACATATAAAAGCAAGAAGGAAGGCTGGGGGACCGGTCTTTCTTGCTTTTATATGTTGGCTATAGTGTCCCTTTAAATTTCATCTGCCATTTTAGTGCCCAGTCCCCCAATCTGTCCAAATCCCTCTGCAGCAAAGCAATATCCTGCTCACATTTTATTACTTTACAAAGTTTTGTGTCATATGAAAATACTGATGCATGGCTTTGAATGCCTATTTCAAGATCATTTATAAATATGTTAAATAAAAGCTGTCCCAAAACAGAACCTTGAGGGACACCACTTACCATTTTTGTCCAGCCTTAAAATTTACCATTAATGACAACTCGTTGTACTCTATCCTTGAGCCAATGTTCTACCCAACAACAAGAATATTAATATAGACCAATTTCTTTTAGTTTGAAGACTAACCCATTGTGAGGAACCGTATCAAATGCCTTGGCAAAATCCATGTAGATCACATCCACTGCAACACCCTGATCTATACTTCTTTTTATAAATTCTTTATTTTGTTGTGCACAAAAGTAACGGGTAGCCTTGGTGCGCCACAACAGCAATATCAGGGTAAGTTGGAAAACATTTGCAATACAAGTCGTGACATCCGTTAGTCAGGCACATTTTTTAAGTTATTAAGGTTATTTCAACCGTGTAGATTCTCGCTTATGTAACTATAAATCATCATTATAACAATACTGAGGCAACGCTTGTAACAGTACAATAAATGTTGTATCAAAATGCTAAGATCAAGCTAGTGCGGTTAGACTATTTCACTGCTGGGTATGTAGTAACATGCCAACCTGCTGCTCCCTAATTGCAAGTGGACATAAAGCGTGTTAAACATGTTGGTTAAGCCTTGTGTAGTCATTGTCTAATATTCTATATAAGTACACATGCTTCCTGCAGCGTAGGTAGACTTAGTAACATATGAGGCCTTATTACCTGTATGCTATGGCTGCCAGCTGGGCGATATAAAGGATAATAATGTGAAATTAAATAATGAAAAAGGACAGAGAAAACTTAGGCTAGCAAGAATATGTAAAAATATGTAAATCTGCAGGACTTTGGGGTTGGAGGACCGGCCGCGTCCCCAGCCCCGCATCAACTGCTAGGCCGCAGTTCGGACCTGCCTTGGCTGGTGCCTCCGGAGTGCTAATGTTGCCCCAGTCTTGTTCCCATCAGGGACTCCGTGGGGTGAGTAGTTGTGGAGCCTGTCTAGCCTGGCTGGATTGCGGCAAGGAAGGCTTAATTTTGTGGGAGCCCTAGGTGCTTACGGCCTCTCCGCGTGGCGGTCAAGCTCCGCCCCCCTGGTCTATACTTCTACTTACTTCTTCGTAGAAAGCAATTAGGTTAGTTTGACATGATCTATGTTTCATAAAACCATGCTTATTATTGTTAATAACAAACTTCTTCCCAATGAATTCCTGAATATTATCCCTTTATAACCCTTCAAATATTTTCCCAGTCACAGAAGTTAAGCTCACAGGTCTATAATTTCCAGGCAAGGATTTTGAACCCTTTTTAAATATAGGAACAACATCTGCCTTCCTCCAATCCTCCGGTACAATATCTGAATCAAAAGAATCTTGAAAAATTAAATACAGAGGTTCACTTATTTCCCCACTTAGCTCCTTAAGTACTCGTTGGTGAATACTATCAGGCCCCGGAGCTTTATTTACATTAATTTTCTTTAATAGCTATAGCACCTTGTCTTGAGTTATCCAATCACAAGTTATCCGCAGCAATCATTTGCATATCTCTTGCCATAGGATCCTCATTAATATATAATATATATATATATATATATTTATTTTTATTTTTATTCTGTCTCTCACTGTTAAAATACCATTAAATACCATTAAAATTATAGACTGATCATTTCTTTGTCAGTGGACAAACATTCAGAATCAGCAGGGGATCAAATACTTTTTTTCCTCACTGTAGCTATTGGTTCCATCTGTCCCATACTCACACAGACTATGTAAATTATGCCTAGAAAATGTAAAATTCTACACCTTTCTTTAAGATGTAAAAAAGAAAATTGCATGCATTGGACAAAGTTGCAAAATGCTTTTTCACTTCTATTTTAAAGTGGTCAAATTGGCCTTTCTCTTATTACTTCCTCTTCTGTTTTTATTTGACTCTTCATTTTCAAAATTTCATATCTATTTCTCTTTAAAACAAAAGAAACATTATGTATGTATTTTTCATACGCTTATCAATCTTGACAAAGGGTGGAGCTCAAGCCAAGCTTAGCTCCACTTTATAAACCCTTTAATTACTTATCTTATCTAAGCACTGATGTCCCTCAGCACTGGGTCAACACTCCTCCCCTTCCGAAGTCCTGCAACGACAGGTGTTAATTCCTCACTGCTTTCCTATGGGGAAAATCTGATGCTGGGTGTCCTCATGCATAGCAAAACCCTTGCATAGCATGAGGACATCCAGCATCTGATACCGGACCAAAGGTCCGTTATGATGCAGGAAGCGCATCCAGTGGCTGTCTTGGAGACACTTTTTAATTATCTTCCCCTGCAACACCTTCACCTATCATACATATAAGAACATGTTTTCCAAATCATAATTGTCATTATTATAGCTTGAATAATATTTATAATTGTTCTTTGTTTCCAGGTCTACAAAGGTGAATTTCAGCTCCCTGAATTTTTGAAAGATGGACCTCAGGTAGAATATTTCCTTACATTTTTTTTTCATCATGCAATTGTTGATTTTTTACTGTGTTTGTAAATGTTATAAATGTTTGTGGTGGTGAAGAGGGGGTAATAGTGGGAGAATGACTGACTGCGGTGATGGTACTTGCTTACCACATATTTTTAAAGTGAGGATTCAGTATGTTAAATACATGTGGCAGATCCTTGGTGTATCTGACTTGAGGATTTTTTTTTTCAGCTGCTAATTATTATTTATTATGTGGTAAAAATAAACATTGCACAATTGATATTTACATTTCTTTGCGGACTAACCCTAGGAGCGTTCTTTCCACTGTAACGTTACTGCTCATATTGTTACAGCCATCAAGATTCACACAGCTTAGTTGCCATTATCTGCTATTATGTTTACCTTATTGCAGCCAGAAACTGTTGCTTACAAAACAGTTGTATCTGGTACCAGTCTACACAGCTATCCTATAGTGTATGCCATGTATAATGTAGGTCCTTGATACTGTATGTGAGTTTATCAGTAGAGATGTTTCATGAAAATCTATATAAAAATTAAATATATGTATGTACATAGGCATGCGCAGCCTATTGTTTAAGGGTGTGCACCCTAAAGCACAAACACACGCCGCGTATATATATATATATATATATATATATATATACTACACACACACATGCCGCTGTGTGTGTGTGAGATGTTAGTGTGTACTGTTTGTGTACTGTTTGTGTTTATTGTGTGTGGGGGGGCGTTTAGTTAATATCCCCCCTCCCTTCTTACCTTTTGTAGGGAGGGGGAAACCGTGCTGCTGCCATTACTGGCGGTCCAGTGGTGAGTGAACTCTAGCCGCGGCAACACTCCGACCTCATGAGAGGAACCAGGCGGAGCTGCTGGCTAGAGCTCCCCTGGTCCTCTCCTGCCTCCCCCCCTGCATGTGGTTCGGTGAGGGAGATCTTTGATCTCCCTCACAGGCCGATGGAGGGAGGCACATAGCGCGGGCCGCAGGGATTAGGGTGTGCCCAGGCACACCCCCTGCGCTCTCCTATGTATATATCTCTCTTTATCATTATTAAATCAAAGATCGCTAGTTAACTCACACTTCGTGGATACGCTGGGTGTTCTTCAATATCAGGTAATGCAAAGGCTGCGCTTTGTCCCTCTCCACACTGAATGCTGGGTCCTATTCACCTCATCTGTTGAATTCCCAAGTTTTGGTAGGTGGCCTATATCCTATTCTGACTCCAGCTCCTGCTGCTTTATGCGTAATGAGAAGAGGCTGGCCGCTTTGTACATATGAGCACTGCTTGGCAGGTGATATGTGTGACTGAAAAATGAGTTTCTTCTACAACGTGTCCGTGCCTCAACACCAGCTTTAGTTCAACAAAGTGAAACTTTTGGCAAGAAACTTATTTTTTTTTTCTTCTTCTTAGTTTTCCTGGCAACCGTCTAACTTTTGATAGCGCTGGCTCAGAACAGACTCACAATTGCCAAAACATGTATTTTATCTGTGTTGATCTGTGCTTCATGCCATTCCTGCTAGACACAGATTATCCAGCGGTTTTACGTTAGTTTATATGTGTTTTTAATTAATTAATAACTAATTATAGATTTGCTAAAAAAAAAAAAAAACACACACTCACGCACTCACGCACTCATATTCACATACTCATATTCATACATACACACACAACGACTGGTATGAAAAAAATTTGTTTCAAGTGAATTTCACACTTAAGACCAGAGTAGCTGAAGTGAAAGCATTGTGTGTGTACGTTTGTATACCTAACACTATAATATTCCTTTAATCAGTAGAATATACCAGGGCTTGACAAATTTGTTTGGAATCTAAGAGCCAGCTAAAAAAGTTATGAGCCAGTTTTTTAAGATTCATTTTGAGAAAAATGCAATTCTTAAGGGACACTATAGACACTAGAGCCATTTCAGCTTAATGTAGTTATTTTGGTGTCTATAGCCTGTACCTGCAGACCTTTCAATGTAAACACTGTGTGCAGCACGTTCGTTCAGCGTCTCCATGCTCTGCAATGTTCCCCATAGAGATCATTGCTTCAAAACATCTCTATGAGGAGATCATGATTGGCACAGTTTCGCTGCTCATGCACAATATCCTCCCAATGCTTTCCCATAGGAAAGTATTGACTTAGCTGAGATCATAAAGATAGGTGATCTAAGCCATGGAGGCAGGACCAGCCACGGCGAAATTAGTGTGGGATAAAACGTGAGTAAAAACACATTTGTCGTGTGATTGGAGGGGGGCAGGTACACAGACACACACACTCACACTTTCTATCTCTCTCTGACAGGGGGGTGGACACACTTTCTCACACACTCACAAACTGACATGTTTATTTTAACTGAAATCCACCCAGCCTCCCTACCTTTGGGAGAGCTGAGTCGATTTTTCCCTGGGGTCCAGTGGGGCTGCTTTCTTCCTGCAGCTCCTGTGTGCTGACGTCATTATCCGGAGTGACGTCATAGCTCCCGGCATCTTTAAACAGCGCGAGGGAGCAGAGAGGAACTGCAGGTAGATAACTGCTTCCTCGCTTGCCGCCTACAATGCTCGCTTGTGCGGGCGTTCCCCACGTTGCCTCAGTCGTATAAAGAAATTTGGCCAATGTAACCCCAGAGCCGGCAGCCTCCATACTCACCAAGGCGGCTGGCTCCAGGGTTCCCCAAGGTGGCCCTCAGATGGCCGCCATAATTAAAGGGCTGACATCCCAGGCATCAGGGTGAAATTTCTAGCCGCTATGGCTGGGATTTGTCGAGCCCTGGAATAGCTATGCTAAAAGCACACTCCACTGCCCAAATAACTAAAAAATATATTTATGAATTTTTGCATTGAATCATTGGGGGCATATCTAAAAATGTGTTTAAGCCTTTTTGCGGCTTATCAATCACAGACTTACCAACGCAGCTCAATGAGAAGTATTTGCAAGGCAGGTTCTCTGAGCAATTGCTGCCTCTTGAGTTTAGCTCCACTGAGCTAACTAAACCAGGAAATAACATGCTGATTGTCTGACAGCCTGGTGGCTGTAACAAGGTAAATTTATTAAAGTGCCAATTTCTGTTGAACTCTACTCTTTTTGTAACATGAAAGAGGGCACTCTCTAAACACATAATGCTGTTCAGCATGCTGAAGTGCTTTATGGATCTGTAGTGCCCTTTTAAACAACTTATCTATAATGGACACATTGTACAATTGAGATTTGTATCTATATCCTGTAACTCTTCCTGCATGTAGTTTGTATACTTTTCATATCACTTCTTTTATCCATATTAGTAATATCTGTATTCTAACATTTTAAAATAAAAATATATAGCGTGGATGCCATTGTGTAGAAAAAAAAAAAATATGCTGTGTGCAGCTAAGGAGGATTTGTGCTAGTCACATCACATTGCAAGATGCTTAAATTATAGATTTTAGCATATGTGTCAGTTTTGCATACCCTTAGGTTGTCCCAATATTTATCAGATGTAAATGTTAACACGAAGGCAGCAACACATATTCTTAGAACAATTTGCTAGCTTCTAGCTGTATATTTAATAATTTGCACAGCCGGAGGTTTAGCATCTTTTTACTAGGCGTATGCTTGTTTCTGCTTGGATTCCTCTGGTTGAGATGAGCATTAGTTGAGAATCTCAATTAGTTGAGAAGAGAAATGTGTTTTGGGGCATTTTGGTTGCCACAAGATAACTTACTCAATTATTAAAGGGTCGTCCCGTCCCCTCCCCCCGTGAGGAAATTGAATAATAATGGTGTGCATATACATGTATATTTTTCTCTATCTTTAATTACACACACCTTTTATCATTCTCAGAACCACTTTTCTTTTGGGGTTATTTTTTATGAACTAATGATTTTAACTGTAATAATTAAAAGCCAACTCCTTATGTTTATGGTTGTTTCCATAATTATATTTTTCTGCTTTTAATTTAACATAAAATAGTATTTATTTTTAAAGGGACACTGTAAAACCGCTTTTATTTTATTGAAATGGTTATAGTGTCTGGGATCCTCTGGCGAGTGCTACGCATGCATTCAAACTTCCCCACAGGAAAGCATTGAATCAATCAATGCTATGGGTGCTCCCACGTCACATGTCTGAGTTTTAGTTGGTCAATTTCGAGGAAGTGCCTCTAGTAACTGTCACACTGACAGTCCCTAGAGGTGGACTTTGCAGTATTTTACATGGACACTTCACACAGACAACTTTATTTAGATGACGTGGTCTGGGTGATTAGAGTCAAAGTATATGTTTGCTAAACAAAGAGCTTGGCCTCAAATTTAAGTTCACTTTTCCAATAATAAATTGTTCTGATTATTGTCAGATTTAATTTCAGAATCTTCCAAAAATGCAATCCAATAAAAATACTGCATGCCTACTTCACTGTGTTCTGTATTTATAGTAGTGACATGTGGATTTAATTGGGACAAGTTATAAAACTAAACTGCCTGACGTATACTGTTATTTTACAAAAAGCCAAAGAGTTTCTGCTTGTATACGGGTTCCAAAATTGAAATCTCATAAGAACATGTGTGCGTTGTGTTGCTTTTCTAGATTAGGACTGACAGAATGCTTTGAAATAATTTTTGCGGTTTTTGTTTTTTATTGTTGTAATGCAGATTTAGTTTATAAAATGCTATATATGCAAGAATAAATATCAGATCATCAATTAGTACCTTTCATCGACATCTATGCTTTCAGTGAATTAAGAACTTCATAGGGGAGCCTGAATGAAGTCATGCATTAGCAAGTAGGAAGACTGAGCCAAAAAGCCACTGGGGTCAAGCTTTGGAAAGGGAGTTTTAAGCTGAACAGCAATGGACACTGCAAAGAAATAACACATAATGTAAAAATAGAATGAAAACCCGAGTAAAGATATGTTATCTGAACCCGTAGCCAACTTGTCTCACTTAGTATTACAGTGCAAACCTTCTATTTTATGCAAATGACTGAATAAAAATGAAATTAAAACAGACTACAAAAGCCAAAAAGCACACAAAGTCACAATGGCATTCTTTTCCTGTAATGTGTAATTTTCCTGACATATGGTGGCAGTACAATTGGGATGTACTCTTCCCTTAGGCCAAACATCTGAATAAAATAATATTAAAAAAGTCCCTCCCCTTACCAGGTATAAGAGGCCCAACCAGCCCAGAGACCTCAGTTCTCTTTCTTGTTCCAACAGGAACGGTCAGGCATCTGGAATGTGGATGATGAATGGTGAGGCACATGGGTTTCTGCCTGGGGGATCCGGTCTGATAGCCTCCCGGGTGGAGAGCTGAATGGCCAGAAGACATCCTGCTGACTTACAGAGCAGGTATGTAAGCCTGCTTTTATGCCGCGTGCAGCACCGGCAAAGCAGGGAGGCGGTCTCTAGTGGCAGCTAATCACTGTCCGTTGGAGATGCATGCGCACAGCGGTGGAACGCACGCCCGGGTGGTTATGCGTTCCACCGGAGTTCCGACCGCGCTATCGCGCATGTGCGGTCTGAACTCCCCGAAAATGGCGCCAAATGTGAAGGATCTGCCTAGTTATGCTGTGCAGATCTTCTTGTCAGCATGGAAGCTCGGCAGTGAAGGTCTCCCGTGTCGCCCCCCCACACGGGTCAGAGGTTTTGAAGGTATGATTCTTTAGAGTCTTATCTTTAAAGCTCTCTAAAAAATTCATTTATTTATATTGTTTTCTGCAGATGGTTTAATTACATGTTTAGTCCTGTCTAAGCCGGTTCCCAAATTAAACTTCTCTGTTGTAGTGAATTCTCTACTGCTTTATCACTTGGTTTTCAAAGGAAAGTCTGTAATGCCAAGGCTTCTTTAGTAAAATACTTTCTGTGCATGGCAAATAGACCAATCAGATCTGACACTCTTAGCCTGGTGGGGGACACCTATTCAATTCAGATCATGTGCTGATGATTAGCGTTAATGATGTGGAATTCTCAGACAGGACTGCAGGCTCAGGTGCATAACCCATATGAGGAAGGTGTAAATTCACGGTTTAAATATGAGTCGAATTGCTCCTCCCTTGACGCTAGCAAAATCCTGGCTACAAGGAATGTAATCGTTTTTGCCTTGGTTTCAGGATATTTGACACAGACGTTTGAGTCTTTTAATAGCCTGCTCTTTCTTCACCGGTATATGCTACTAAAC